>NC_043996.1:31940136-32017636 GCF_902150065.1 Myripristis murdjan
AGGTCAAAGGTCGCAGTGGTCCCAGATGAGGATCCTCTCCCGCCGTGCGCTGCCAGCAGAACATGATCAATACTGCGGGAGCGGATCCTGCTGACATAATTTAACACCAAAGTGTCCAGGAGGATCTCACACATAATGTTGTTGTCTTTCTGTTTTTCTCCCAAGCTCTCCACCAGAAGGCAGAATTAAACTCGACACTGTGTTGGCCTGTTTGGTGAGTCCCTTCTGATTCACGATCCTTTATGAATTAATTAAGGCTGCATTCAGACCTGTGGCTCGTTTGCTTTGTTCCGATTCAGCGGCGAAATCGATACAACTGTTGTCGCATTTTCCTTTTGGGTCGATTGAGTTCACAAGGCGACGGCCTGTATCTGTATTGTAAACAAATGCCATGCGCAACCAACTGTTCTCTCATTGGTCAGAAATCTCAGAGGGAAAAAAAAAACCTTCTTCTTCTTCTTCTTCTTCTTCTTCTGTTGCTTCTTCTGCTGTTTCTTTTTTTTTTTTTTGGTTGACGGTTGGCAGCCGGTTGCATTACTGCCCCCAGTCTGTTGGAGGGTGAACCACAGTTATGAGCAGGCCCGAACAGAATCCGTGCCCGCGGTGCTCCGATGGAAAATCCACTGAAATCTGCTGAATTTGAGCACAACAGTGTTGCAGCAGCCATTCCAGTATACCTAAGCGTGTGTGTGTGTGTGCGCCAACCGTCCATATTTTGGCCGGTTGTCCATCCGTCCAGCGCCCACGCACCCATTCTGCAATTTTAATAAAGGATTTTGCATGTTAAAAATTGTTATTTTTGCTCCTAACACATTGATTATAGTAGGCTACTGGATAACTGTCTACAACCTTGAAAGGAAAAAAATCACTCCGCAGAATCCCACAGATTTTCCACCTGAATCACCACAGAAAACCAGAGAAAAGTCCGTGGATACTGTGAAGGAGTGGTTCTGAGTCGGTTGTGTCGGCTGCTGTGTTGGTTCTGTTCTCAGTGCAGACGAGCCGCTCCAGGGCTCAAAAAGGAAGCGAGCCGAGACCAGCCCTTCTAGCTGATCTCGGTCCGCTTGTTTTATCCCGCATCCAAGCGCGATCGCTGTGTTCACACATGTCCAAATGAACCGATCTTTGGGGGGAAACGCTCCCTGTTTTGGAACAACTGCTCGAAACGAGACAGGTCTGAACGCACCCTCAGTCTCCAGTCGCTGAAATGTGAATCATGAAGTGCATCGCTGCTTTATTTCTACTGGGATCTCTGTTTCTGCTTTGCTGGAAAACAGCAGGTAAACACCGAGGAGATCAGATGATTGGCTAACACCTCCGTCTCTGTCTCGTCCCACTGGCTGCAGGTTTGATTGATGTCATGGCCGGGCTCCTCCTCCTCAGGGTTTCCGTCCTCGTAGCTCTGTGGTCGGCGTCTGTGCTCAGCGTGTCAGGTACTGAAGTCCTGCTGCTCGCTGCACACACACACCGCCGCCTGCAGGCCGGTCACACTGCTCTGAGCTGAGCTGCATCAACCTGAGCTGCAGTCTGACTTTTTTGAAATTTTATGAAATGCACAAAGTCTTAAAAATGTAAATAACAGGCTCCTTGCAAGAAAAAAAAAGAAAGAAATGAATCTCACAGCAGGAAGGACCGAGTGCAGGATCCAGAACAGTCGAGTAGAAAACCAGAAACTCCAGGCAGAGGGCAGGGTCTCTGCAGACACACACACCAACACACACACACACACACACCAACACACACTGCTATTGGCTCACGAGTCATGATGGAGGGGATTGGCTTTGTGCGAGTCTAAACATGGTTGTTTAAGGAAAATCCTGTTCATTCTGCCTTTAGCAAATCTGATTGGTCTAACAGATTCAGACATCAGGGCCTGTTTCTGTCACCTGCTCTCTAACAGCGCCCCCCTGAGGTCCGTTTGAGAAACAAAAAAGGAAATCTGTGTTCTCGGTTCGGGAACCTTTGTGCAAGGTTTAGAAACCATGCTGTCAGATTGATAATCCATGTCCACGGGCAAATCTGTGGGCATGGAGTCATAATCCGAGGGCATGGACTATGAATCTGATACTACAGATTTACTCTTTTTCTTCTCAGCTGACCACAAGGGGGCTGCATAGAGCCAAGATGTCTGTGGTCTGAAAAAAATATTCAAGGAATTTTACAATGGGGTGGAAATGGAGCAAAATGTGGATGGAGTTAGAGCAGAGGGATTACAAAGAAACAAAAACGACTTTGAGAAGAAAACAAAAACTGATGCTCCTCCACTCCACAAGGCGAAATCCACCAGTTTTCACTGGGAGGGAAGTTTAACTTGTTTGGCCCGACACCTCCTCCCTCGCTCGCTGGTGGAACTACTTTGTTTCGGTATCACTACACCACAGCTGCCCTCAGCGCTAACGCCGCTTGGCAGTGATGCAGAAACAAAGCAGTACCACCAGTTAGTGAATCGAGAGGGCTGGAAAAGAGCATCAATAATGGATCCCTAAAAAAAAAAAAACCTGTGTTATTGTGCATCCTTCAGAACTTTTCTTGGGTTTTGGGTTTCTGTTCATAGCAGGAAGGAGCTCATCGGTCAGACCTGGATGATTGACGACCCTCCTGCTGAGCAGCAAATATGACTGTGATGTGGTGCTGATCAGAGATAGGGACTTGAGTCTTTGCGACTTGGACTCAAGTCAACTCGAGTTGCTGTTTTAATGACTTGTGACTTGACTTGACAAAAAATAAAAAACTTGAGACTTGACTTGGGCTCGGAAGTTTAAGACTTGGGACTTGACTCGACACGATGACTTGAATGACTTGATTGTTGTTTATTTCATGTTTTCAGTTTGACTATAAAATATAAAATAAATATTTCTAGCCTGGAATATTACCCGGTATACGAGTGCACGCTGGGAATGGTGTTGTAATGGTTGGATGACAACCCTGTCAATCAGTTACTTATATCTTATATTTTCTCTTTATTAAGACCGAATTCTGCAGGTAAGATTGTAATAATGTGACTTGACTTGACTTGACTTGATATAACCTGTGACTTGACTTGACTTGCCCAAGAAAAAATTACTTGGGACTTACTTGAGACTTGAAGGTTAAGACTTGAGACATACTTGAGACTTGCACATGGGTGACTTGATCCCATCTCTGGTGATGATTTATCAGTGTTAAAAACATTTTTCGCCTGATTCTGACTCTGAAGACGATGGACGTGTCGGGCTCGGCGTGCACGTCGGAGGCGGCCTCCGTCTGCAGCGTACACAAACCCTGGGTGGGTCTTTCTGTCGGACAGATGCTGATCAGCGGCGTCTCATCCTCGCTGTGTTGCTCTGTTCCCCCAGTGTTCTCGAACGCACCGCAGGCCCACATGCTGCTGCGCTCACGGCGGGCCAACTCCTTCCTGGAGGAGCTCAAACCTGCATCCCTGGAGCGTGAATGTCGGGAGGAAAAGTGCGACTTTGAGGAGGCCCGGGAGATTTTCCAAACCAGGGAAGCCACAGTAAGACAGTTTCTTTATCCCGTCTGTCTCGCAGTTAGCTTTAATGTCACTGATCAGGCTTTCATGAGACTGCAAAATGGACCATAACCACACGTGGAGGGATATTAACATTATATTTAAAGCTGCAGTGTGGACCTTTTTCATGTAAATCAATGTTACATTCAATTTAATGCTAAACAAGTTCACAAATACCCCTTTTCCACCAAAGAGGTTCCAGGGCTGGATCGGAGCCAGTGCCTGACTTAGCACCGGTTCTTTGTTTTCCCACCGCCCAAGCACTGGCCAAACTGGTTCCAAACTGGTTCCAGGCAAGCACCAACTTGGAGCAGGGGCTAAACAGGAGCCAGAGAAAGAACCCATGACTCGACCCACCACATCATTGGTGGGCGGGGTTACAGACCCAAACGGGAACAGTGAACGCTATAAACGTATAGCTAAACGTAGTCGTCATTCGTTCCGACCACAAATATGACGGGTAGGCAGCAATAACTGCGTTTTTCGCCTCTGGATCGCAATGTAGGCTTGTAAAGACACGAGCAGTATTTGCATCGCTACGGTGGGTCATGCATTTGTCGTCCATGTTGGTTGTTGTGATTCCGAGCGAGCGCCTCGCACACCCACGTGATCACGTTTCACGCTGACGTCATGACGTGGCTCTGACTTGGCTCCGGTTGGCTCTTGGCCGATGGAAAAGCAAACCGGTTCTTTGTTGGAACCAGTTAAGCACCGGCTCTAGCACCAGCACCGAACTAGCACCAGGTTCTTGTTGGTGGAAAAGGGGCAAAAGTGATGAGTAAAGGAATACTCCTATGTTTTGGGCAAAATCCCCTTTTCTCCGACTTCCCCAGACTGTGACCAGATGTTGGACACCATGTCCACCTCTGGATGTCCAGTGGTTCAGTTCCTATGGGTAGCATTTCCTGTTAGCTTAGCATAAAGACTTGAAGTCTATGGGAGTTATTAGCCTGGCTCTGTCAAAGTGAAAAAATAAACCTTCCAGCAGCTCGGAAGCGTCTGAGTTACACAGTGGGCCATGTGGGTTTCCTGTAAGGTTTATTTTTATGTGTGATCAGATCTGATGAACCATGTCAAACTGTCTTTCATTTTGACCTTACAGCTGGAGTTCTGGACGGTGTACACAGGTGAGACACACCTCTGCGTCTGAAACATGAATCTGACTCGTGTCTGCTCGACTTTATGAACCACAGTCAGAGCTAAACTCCGCCCCCTCCACCTGGGGCTGGGAGATAACAACAAAATTAAGCATCACTGTCCGTTCGGTGTTGCTGTTGTAAGAATGACTGTTGGTGCCTTCAGAAGATATTTACACTGTAGATGAGTGCTGAGCAGTCAGCAGACAGGTGGGTATGATGAGCAGGCAGGTAGAGGAACAGTAATCCACATGTCATACATATCACCATCAAACCACGTCTTCCATCCCAGACCAGATCTAACCCCATATCATATCAGTATAATATTAATGTCATGTACATTATAATATCAGTATATCACTCAGCTCTATTTCCAGCATAGTGTGCATATATCATTTATTGCTCCCTGCAGGACACTACTGTTTTCTGTTGCTCCTTCCCTCTGCTTCAGGTCAGAGGTCAAAGTTCAGTGGTGTGAAGCTGCAATTCAGATGAGCAGGATTTGAACATGCATATGTAAAGCAGCATGTCAGCTTTGTGCGTGTATGTGTGTGTGTGTGTGTGTGTTCATGTTGTCCGGTATGTATTTCAGATGGGAACCAGTGTAGCTCCAACAGCTGTGTCCATGGAGCCTGTGTGGATATGTACCAGGCCTACGCCTGCCACTGCCACCCCGGATATGAAGGGAAATACTGCGACCAGGGTGAGTGTGTGTGTGTGTGTGTGTGTGTGTGTGTTTAAGGGTAATGTAAATGTATGTTGGGGTAACAAGTCTCTAAGTAACGAGCTGCAGTGATCAGATTTTTTTCAGCAATGTGTAACTTGTTCGTTTTTTAAAATTTACTAATCACTACATTTGTCAGTGAGCAGCTGCTGTGTTGTTGTGTTGTTGTTGTTGTGTTGTTGTTGTTGTGTTGTTGTTGTTGTTGTTGTTGTTGTTGTTGTTGTTGTTGTTGTTGTGCCTGGTGGAACAGGAAGTGGGTCTGTGCAGCACCTCGATCTGAACATGTGTTGTCAAACTGTCTGCTGTATTTTCTTGTGTTTTGTCAGTTTGCATGTGTTTCCTTCAGCTGCTCGTTGCTTGTTGGCCGCTCAGGGCCACCGTAGCTTTAATGTGGGACACTTCAAAGTAACCAGTTACTTCTAATAAAGAGTGACTAAAGTAAAGTAGTTCCTTTTGGAGGCAGTATCTCAGCTCACCTTGGCTCATCCATCGCTCGCAGACGTGGGTAACTGTTCAGTGTCTGTCTCCAGTCAGCACCGCCTCCAACTGCTCCGTCGCTAACGGCGACTGCAACCACGACTGCACGGAGAGCGAGGACGGGCTGCGGCGCACCTGCAGCTGCGTGGCCGGATACAAACTGCAGGACGACTCCCGAAGCTGCGTCCCGCTCGGTGAGAGGCTCCCGCTCCGCTCCGAGGGGCGGCGGCGCTGTGTCGTCTGAACGAGGCCTTGAGGCTGAGCTATGACTCAGCCGTTTTCAAAGTGGGGTTCGGGGACCCCAGGGGGCCTTGTGGGTCTTCCAGGGGGTCCCCAGCAAAATAAGGAATACTGAAAATGTCTATGAAAGAAAACTGATCCAGCAACACTGATCTGGCCCTTAAATATTACATTTTAATAATTTTAATTAATTTCTGGCAACTTTCTTTTTTTTATTATTTTTATTTATCTATTTATTCTGTTTATTTGCTAATTTTCTTCCACTTCTTCTTCTTGTTTCTTCTTAAATTTTTTGAATTTATTTATTTTTTGCTTATTCCTGTAGTTTTTATCTAGATGTTTCCCAAAGATATCCAATGAACTGTCTCAAAGGGTTAATTCAGTCACTACCACAGAAAATACCTACGAGGGATTATTTTAACATAACATTTTAATCTCACCCCTTTGAATTCATTAGACAATCCAAATTGAATCAAATAGGCACTTTAGTGCAAAGACTGCAAAGATATCATGATTATCCTTTAAGTCCCAGGCATTTAAAGGAATATTCCAACATTTTGGGAAAAATTCCCTTTTCCCGTCTTCCCCAGACTGAGACCAGATGTTGGACACCATCTCCACCTCTGGACGACGAGTGGTTCAGTTCCTACAGGTAGCATTTCCTGTTAGCTTAGCATAAAGACTTGAAGTCTATGGGAGTCGTTAGCCTGGCTCTGTCACAGTGAAAAATAAACCTAACAGCAGCTCTTTAAAAAATGAGGTTGGTCCGAGGAGAGGTGAGATGGTGGCGCTGTAACCTCTGAACACATTTCTCCTTCCGTCCATCGCAGTGCTCCTCACAACGCTCAAGGTAGAGGAAGATCTACCTCTAACTAACTTCTGCTGAAACAAATCTTGTTTGTTTTTCTTAAATTCCAAGACGTGTAAATGGTGAAAATGGCATCCAACATCTTGTCTGAGTCATAAAAGAGGGAATTTGCCCAAAACGTTGGAATATTCCTTTAAGAATTACTGCCATCCATTTTGATGCAGAACGATAAATTGGCCTTTAGTGGGAGCATCCACGGTTAATACAGGACCCGACTCTCTTTCTCTCTGTCGCTCTCTCTCTCTTGTTCTCTCTCTCTCTCTCTCTCTCCCTCCCTCAGGTCGCTCGTCATGCGGCCAGCTGCTGGTGGCGAAGACGTCGTACAGCCAGCCGATAGAAGGCCTGCTGCCGTGGATCATGGGAGGCGAGGTGGGCAAGAAGGGCGAGAGTCCTTGGCAGGTAAAAGGAACATCAAACAAGACCCAGACACACACGGCTTTTCTTCTTTTGTTTTTCTTCAAAATATCTGGGAGTTATTATATTTGACTTCTTATATTCTCCAGTGTGTACTTCAGTATTTGTGTTTACTTAAAATAGCTTTGTTTTGCTCATTTATTTACACTCCAGCCAGCAGGGGGCGCACAAAGATTAAAGAGTCAACTGTAACTTAGAGAAACAGAGTGAGCAAAACCCTCAGAGCAACAAAACGAGGACTAGAAGCTGTTTTATTCTGAAAGACGTTTTAATGTAATGAGACCAGATATAACTGAAAATAAAATTACATGCTCAGGGGAAAAGTCCCATGAATTTGTATGAAAACTTCCTTAACTTTTCCATTTTTATTTATTTATTTAAACCCTTTTCTTAACTTTCTTCTAATCGGGATGTTATCTTCATGTCTCAGACACGGTGAAGTTATTTGAGGGGAACAGAAAGTGATCAGAATATAGTGAGAGTGGGTAATCCCATGAATTATGTTAGAGATTACAGTCTATAGTGAACCCAGTTACACTTAAAAAAACAGTCTATGCTTTTTTTTTTCCTCCTTAAAATCCCAGCTCTCATATAACTCCCATCTGTGTGACACTGCTGACCATGAGGGATTATCCATAACTCAGATTAATATCAGTTTGAAAGGTGAATAAAGAGAGTGTGTTAATGCCTCCCCCTGCATCCCTGATCTGTAATCTTTCCACATCAGCAGCAGTCGCTCAGTGTGTGAGACCCTCCTCTCCCTCCATGTTTCAGAGCAGCTCCATGACAAACAGATCATGAACGTTTGTGTTTTTGCGTGCAGGCGCTCCTGCTGAACGCCAGAGGCAAGTTTCACTGCGGAGGCGTCCTGATCGATGAGAACTGGGTGCTCACCGCCGCTCACTGCCTGCACAACAGCCTGAGATTCAAAGTTCGACTGGGTGAGGCGCTTCACTCTCACTGTGACCCCGAGCGACAGGACGACTGATGAATTACCTACAGTACAGTGTACTATCTGAAAATGTTCAGTTCTGCTGTATCTAAGAAGGATTTCATACCAAAATACTGCATACACAAACTCTATGCTCATTGTGGTAAAGCAAATGCCTGATCAACTGGGGTTACTGAGGAATATTAAATATCTACTGACATCTAGTGGCAGCCAGCAGGAACTGCAGCACCAGAGGGGCAGGGGAAGGGCCTTGTGGTTTGATGGCCCGTAAGAGAGTTGTAGTCCAGGTGAAGCATCCCAAGTTTAAAGTTTTTTGTAAGACAATTTTCTATAGCAATGCATTTTGTTTCTAAACACATTCAGCCATAATACAATAGTTTCCTTTTCAAATTCCTTTTTTAATCAGTTGATTAATTATCGTTATTGCATATATTCAGAGTTCATCACCATTGAAAAGTGTTGCATAGCTCTATCTCAACAAAATAGGCAAAATGCTGTGAAAACTAAGCATGCAGTGCGTGTAGCAAAGATTATATTCTTGTTTTTATGCTTTTACGGTGTTGTTCAGCTGCAGCTTGCACCACGTTCTTTTGTTTCTTTGTCTTTTTTTAACAGTCCGTCTGAAACAGGTTGGCATGTCTTGGTGTTTCTGTAAGCCAGCGTAAAAAAAATGTTTTCTTTGCAGACTTTACAGACTCAGTGTGTACAGGAGGAGACTAACTTGTCAAATCAACCAAAGTCATATCTGACACTGCCACCTACAGGACTGTTGCTGCACAGCACCTTTGTCAAATAAACAAAATAGTGTGTTTTCATGTACAAACATAGATTTGGCAGGGGGTGGCAGATCACAATCTAAGTCCAAAGGTCAGATTAAATTGTCTTGTGGGCTGCATCCGGGCCCCGGGCCTTATTTTTCCCTTGTGTGCTCTAACAAGGCCTGCAGATACATTAGGATCATTTTGTGCGATGGAAAAGTAATATTAATAGTAATAGTCTTATTTCTTTCTCCTTCAGGTTGTGTAATATTTAAAAAACAAATAAACAAAAAAACAGACTGTTACAGCCTCTTAAAGCTGCCCAGTGTTCAAGCCTAATAACCTCAATAATATTCAGTCATGATTTTTAATTTGGTTCCAGTAAAGTTTCAATCCAAACTGAACCTGTCAGTTTGGATTGAGACTCTCCATGCATGTTTATGTTTTTTGGCCCTTCATACTTGGAACTGGATGTTTGAAATGTGGATGTTGCCTCTGTCTGAGACGGGTCTCATCCTCAGGTGACTATGAGCGGTTCAAAGCGGAGGGCACCGAGGTGACCCTGCCGGTCGCCCAGACCTTCCAGCACCCGGACTACAACAGCCACACGGTGGACAACGACATCGCCCTGCTGCGCCTGGCCTCCCCCGCCCCCTTCTCCGAGTACATCGTGCCGGTTTGCCTGCCGGGCCGCCAGATGGCCGAGCGGGTGCTGCACCTGAACGGCACCATCACCGTGGTGACCGGCTGGGGCAAAGACGACATGGACAGCGACCACTTCAGCTCAGCGCTGAACGTCATCAAGGTGCCGCTGGTCAACCGCACCGCCTGCGCCCGTCAGATGAGCCACAACATCACCGAGAACGTCCTGTGTGCCGGGGTCCTGGGCCAGAGGATGGACGCCTGCGAGGGGGACAGCGGCGGGCCGATGGTCACGCTGTACCGCGGGACGTGGTTCCTGATCGGCCTGGTGTCCTGGGGCGAGGGCTGCGCCGTGGAAGACAAGCTCGGCATCTACACCAAGGTGTCCAACTACAACCAGTGGATCGACAGTGTGCGTGAGGAGTGGGACAAACATCACGGCCCCCTGGAGCCCCATGGTGTCTAAACTGATCTCAGACCTGCAGTGTTCCCACTTTGGTCTCTTAATCCCACATGCACAGGTATGTGGGATTAAGAGAAAGAAAGAAAAAGTAAGAAAGACCCTCAATACAGCAATAGGCCTACAGATGTAACACGTTTTGTCCAATAAACTGATTCTCCCTCAAGCCACATTAGTTTTTTCTTCTTTTCCACCACAAGTGAGTTTCGTTATTGGTTAAGCAATTCATTCTTAAAGGAGCATCCCAGTGATTTTTAATGTTTGGTCCATTTACTTTAAACTTCTCCACATTTTCTGTCAACACACCATTTACCAAATCTAGAGATTTGACAGCACAGAATCAAATGTGCCGCCTTATAACGTTCTGCTTCTGCTTCCATAGACATTTTGTAGATGTTGCACTAAAACATGCATGATCACATGGATAATGCTCCTTTAAGTGTCATCACATCAATGCAGTTTTACATGCTGCATTTTTAAGAGCATTGTTTTGTATTTTGAAAGCATCAAGTTTATAAACTGCATTTCCATTTCAGCATTTTTAGCCAAAAGTTTATATCCACTGATTCATGCCGAAGTTCGATTGATTCCATTTATTTCTTTTAGCGGATCAATGCAGCCAAACTGATATAATAATTTGCTGCCTTTCATTCTGGTTCAGTATGAAAAACGACCTCCACAGAGTGAGGTAATCCATCAGAGCAGACAGGAAGAAACCTTATTTCATTCTGATTTTTAAGTTTGTTTGTTTTGTTTTGTTTTGTTTTGTTTTTTGTTTGTTTTTTTTACAGTGATGAGTCGTGGACATGTAAGCTAAAAATACTGATATCACACACTGCTATGCATTGGTCCCTTTGAAATCTTTTTGAAATACATGGGATGACACTAATGTGAACAGGTGTTGGCCTTTTTGCAGCCAATCCATAAAACACACACACACACACACACACACACACACACACACACACACACACAGGTTACTCACAGCTGATCACTTACTAATAGACACAATACTTTATTTCATTTTTCAAGACATTAAATTAACAAACACATTTAATGTTTTGTGCACGAGCTTAAACAGTAATACTGACTGGGCTGTTTTAAAGGGATTGAGTGTCATATTCAAGACGTATTATCACAGTGAAACCCCAGACTTAACAAACTGTTAACTCATAGTAAAAAAAAAAAAAAAAACAACAACAAAAAAAACAAACAAACAAAAAAAAAAAACATAGCAGATACAGCGCTAGCAATGCCACCAATCTCCATTTAGGTCTGTCAGCAGTGCACATGTATTAATCCTGACCAGTTTACAGTTTGCTAAACTAAGAACTGACCTGTCTAAAATCATCACAGGCTCTAAAATCATAATCCCAGTCTGTGTCTGGATTAAATAATGTTATGTTATATTAGGTGATAGATCATGGCACCACACAGGGCCGAAGTGACACCTGAGAAGAAACACTGATAAAATATTTGAGAGCGTTAGTGTTCCTAGCATGTAATCTATGTAATATGCAAATAACCAGTTTATTCTCCATACAGCAGCAGATATTTTGATGCTGAGTATACGCCAGCCTGCCTGCAGCGGCACCACAAAGACAGCAGAAGACTAAACGAACTATGAGGTTGGGTCTTTACAGTATGGATCAAACCTTTCACAATAAAAGCTCAGTCAGCAAAGATGACAAGAGGAACCCGCTTCTACTTTGTTGCTTCTAGTTTCTGTCATTTCCAAATTTCACAATAAAAGCTGCATGATGACCACACGTGTCAGTTGAGTCTACAGGGTCCTCACTTCAGTTTTAGCGTAATGCCCCTTTAACAGCATGCAGTGTGCAGCGTGTTCTCTCCTCCTTTTCTAACTGCATGGAAAAGATCCCAGCTAACACAGTTACTGTTTGGAAAAAGGAGCTCAGTCACTTTTACTGCCAGGACATTTGACATGAGACACTTTGGACTTTTACTGCAGGACATTTTTACTGCACTACTTCTACTTCTACTGCAGTCACATACCAGCAGAGGAGCAGTACTTCTACTTCTACTGCAGTCACATACCAGCAGAGGAACAGTACTTCTACTTGTACTCAGAGGTGGGTAGTAACGAGTTACATTTACTCTGTTACATTTACTTGAGTAAGTTTTGAAAAAAAAAAAAGTACTTCTAGGAGTAGTTTTAAATCACTATACTTTTACTTTTACTTGAGTAGAGTTGTGAAGAAAAAACTTTACTCTTACTCCGCTACATTAAGCTACACTGAGCTCGTTACTTTTCTTTTATTCCCCCCACGTACGGATCATTTTAATGTTTTATTTTGTTAGAGAGAGAGAGAGAGAGAGAGAGAGAGAGAGAGAGAGAGAGAGAGAGAGAGAGAGAGACGTCTGCCAGGTTAAACCATGTGACTGTGTTTCACCAATCAAACGTAGCCGTAGCCGTACACCCTCGTCACGTGACCAAACTCAATATCAGCAGCGGGAGTGGGACGGGAGTTTACGTTTTTTTCAGTCAGTCGGAGCAAATCAAATGAAAATGGCAGAATCAGCGGTCAGCGGGTCATGTCTTCCTTTTAACTAAAAGACGTTTTTGTTCCTTTTAATCAGACATAGGGATGTTTATTTACCTTGACAGTTTCGGAGGTAAATTCCTCCTTCAGAAAGCGTCCAACTGACAGCCGGAGCGGCACCTGTCAGATCCGGCAGACCTGACCGGGTGGCCGCCCACACCGTGCGGTGCTGACCTGACCGGGTGGCCGCCCACACCGTGCGGTGCTGACCTGACCGGGTGGCCGCCCACACCGTGCGGTGCTGACCTGACCGGGTGGCCGCCCACACCGTGCGGTGCTGACCTGACCGGGTGGCCGCCCACACCGTGCGGTGCTGACCTGACCGGGTGGCCGCCCACACCGTGCGGTGCTGACCTGACCGGGTGGCCGCCCACACCGTGCGGTGCTGACCTGACCGGGTGGCCGCCCACACCGTGCGGTGCTGACCTGACCGGGTGGCCGCCCACACCGTGCGGTGCTGACCTGACCGGGTGGCCGCCCACACCGTGCGGTGCTGACCTGACCGGGTGGCCGCCCACACCGTGCGGTGCTGACCTGACCGGGTGGCCGCCCACACCGTGCGGTGCTGACCTGACCGGGTGGCCGCCCACACCGTGCGGTGCTGACCTGACCGGGTGGCCGCCCACACCGTGCGGTGCTGACCTGACCGGGTGGCCGCCCACACCGTGCGGTGCTGACCTGACCGGGTGGCCGCCCACACCGTGCGGTGCTGACCTGACCGGGTGGCCGCCCACACCGTGCGGTGCTGACCTGACCGGGTGGCCGCCCACACCGTGCGGTGCTGACCTGACCGGGTGGCCGCCCACACCGTGCGGTGCTGACCTGACCGGGTGGCCGCCCACACCGTGCGGTGCTGACCTGACCGGGTGGCCGCCCACACCGTGCGGTGCTGACCTGACCGGGTGGCCGCCCACACCGTGCGGTGCTGACCTGACCGGGTGGCCGCCCACACCGTGCGGTGCTGACCTGACCGGGTGGCCGCCCACACCGTGCGGTGCTGACCTGACCGGGTGGCCGCCCACACCGTGCGGTGCTGACCTGACCGGGTGGCCGCCCACACCGTGCGGTGCTGACCTGACCGGGTGGCCGCCCACACCGTGCGGTGCTGACCTGACCGGGTGGCCGCCCACACCGTGCGGTGCTGACCTGACCGGGTGGCCGCCCACACCGTGCGGTGCTGACCTGACCGGGTGGCCGCCCACACCGTGCGGTGCTGACCTGACCGGGTGGCCGCCCACACCGTGCGGTGCTGACCTGACCGGGTGGCCGCCCACACCGTGCGGTGCTGACCTGACCGGGTGGCCGCCCACACCGTGCGGTGCTGACCTGACCGGGTGGCCGCCCACACCGTGCGGTGCTGACCTGACCGGGTGGCCGCCCACACCGTGCGGTGCTGACCTGACCGGGTGGCCGCCCAGACCGGTGCGGTGCTGACCTGCCCGGGTGGCCGCCCCCACCGTGCGGTGCTGACCTGACCGGGTGGCCGCCCACACCGTGCGGTGCTGACCTGACCGGGTGGCCGCCCACACCGTGCGGTGCTGACCTGACCGGGTGGCCGCCCACACCGTGCGGTGCTGACCTGACCGGGTGGCCGCCCACACCGTGCGGTGCTGACCTGACCGGGTGGCCGCCCACAAACCGTGCGGTGCTGACCTGACCGGGTGGCCGCCCACACCCGTGCGGTGCTGACCTGACCGGGTGGCCGCCCACAACCGTGCGGTGCTGACCTGACCGGGTGGCCGCCCACAACCGTGCGGTGCTGACCTGACCGGGTGGCCGCCCACACCGTGCGGTGCTGACCTGACCGGGTGGCCGCCCACACCGTGCGGTGCTTGACCTGACCGGGTGGCCGCCCACAACCGTGCGGTGCTGACCTGACCGGGTGGCCGCCCACACCGTGCGGTGCTGACCTGACCGGGTGGCCCGCCCACACCGTGCGGTGCTGACCTGCCCGGGTGGCCGCCCACACCGTGCGGTGCTGACCTGACCGGGTGGCCGCCCACACCGTGCGGTGCTGACCTGACCGGGTGGCCGCCCACACCGTGCGGTGCTGACCTGACCGGGTGGCCGCCCCACACCGTGCGGTGCTGACCTGACCGGGTGGCCGCCCACACCGTGCGGTGCTGACCTGAACGGGTGGCAGCCCACACCGTGCGGTTGCTGACCTGACCGGGTGGCCGCCCACACCGTGCGGTGCTGACCTGACCGGGTGGCCGCCCACACCGTGCGGTGCTGACCTGACCGGTGGCCGCCCACAACCGTGCGGTGCTGACCTGACCGGGTGGCCGCCCACACCGTGCGGTGCTGACCTGACCGGGTGGCCGCCCACACCGTGCGGTGCTGACCTGACCGGGTGGCCGCCCACACCGTGCGGTGCTGACCTGACCGGGTGGCCGCCCACACCGTGCGGTGCTGACCTGACCGGGTGGCCGCCCACACCGTGCGGTGCTGACCTGACCGGGTGGCCGCCCACACCGTGCGGTGCTGACCTGACCGGGTGGCCGCCCACACCGTGCGGTGCTGACCTGACCGGGTGGCCGCCCACACCGTGCGGTGCTGACCTGACCGGGTGGCCGCCCACACCGTGCGGTGCTGACCTGACCGGGTGGCCGCCCACACCGTGCGGTGCTGACCTGACCGGGTGGCCGCCCACACCGTGCGGTGCTGACCTGACCGGGTGGCCGCCCACACCGTGCGGTGCTGACCTGACCGGGTGGCCGCCCACACCGTGCGGTGCTGACCTGACCGGGTGGCCGCCCACACCGTGCGGTGCTGACCTGACCGGGTGGCCGCCCACACCGTGCGGTGCTGACCTGACCGGGTGGCCGCCCACACCGTGCGGTGCTGCGGCCGGTGCCGGTCGGCACCAGGTCTGCCGGATCTGACAGGTGTGCCGCGCATAAAGATAATTATCGGATAACCGCTCTAATTTCATATCTGGCCACCGTGCATGCCTCTCTGCTCTGCTGCTCTGACCAGCTGAAGCAGCAGCACCCGAGCAGCAGACGGACGTCACTGACGTCATGACGGTAATGTTTTCAGCGAATCAACAATCAGAGAAAATATAACACATCAGACACTGGAGTGGTTTAGAGCCTCCAGAACAGAGATGCTCCAGAACCTGGACATTTTATTTATTTATTTTAATTTTATTTATTATTTTTATTATTTATTTTACTTGAAGATTACTTTAATTTAAGCTATTTTTTTTTATTTAATTAATTTTATTGATTGGATGAACTTTAATTTGCCTGAAGATGATTATTTTGTATTGTTGTCTGTCTGATTGAATGCTTGTGTTAAAAAATAAAGACGTTACTCAACAGTTACTCAGTACTTGAGTAGTTTTTTTTTACTCAAGTAATTATTTGGATGACTACTTTTTACTTCTACTTGAGTCATATTATTCTGAAGTAACAGTACTTTTACTTGAGTACAATTTTTGGCTACTCTACCCACTTCTACTTGTACTGCAGTAGAGACTGGTGGTACTCTGTCCGCCTCTTTTCAGTCAGCGCAGTGTGACTTTCCAACTGCAGTCGCCATGGCAACAACACATCTGATCTGCATGCTAGTTAATGTAGAATGGCTACAAGAAGCTAACAGTAGCACGTTAACTAAGCTAACATAGCTAGTAGCAGCTAGCGTTAGCATGTTATTAGTAGCATGATTAGCCTGCTGGTTAGTTAGTTAGCCGGGCTAACTCTCTTCATGTTTTGGAGCAGAGACTCGGCTGAAGATGAGACCGTTTACTGAGTGACAGGAGCTAATCTACCTCATCACACTGTTCACTTTCACTGAGAACCCCCACACACACACACACACACACACACACACAACAACAACAACAACAGGCTGTTTCTAAATGTATACTGATGATATTTATAGAGATCTAACTGTCTCCATCGCGGTTCCAGCTGTTGAAATCTGCAACACAGCTGCAAAACCCAGATTAAGATTATAGGAGGGCTGCATCACGTCACTTTTCTTACAGTGTCTGTGATGCTTCATCTGCTCATAGCATCTAGCAATAATTTACCTGAGCACAGGACTTTACCTGTTCATATATTACACTGAGGAAAATTTAAAACATCTATGAGGCTTTGTGCATATACAGTATTGCACATATATCGCTTAACAATGTATGAAGAGTTCATTTCCAAAATTATACAAATCCATTTTTTAAAAATTGTGATGACCTGAAAGTCGTGACTCCGTACTACAGTCTGTATAAAATACAGAGGGCCTGCTCAGAAACCCTCTCTGTCAAAAACACAATAATGGTTCTTTTTTTGGCTTAAATTTTGCATTATTCATAATTTTTTAGGAGTGACTTGGATATTTCATTTTGGAGCAAAACTCTTCATATCCAAACGATGAGATATAAAAGGCGCTCTGCTGCAGGTTTGGCCTAACCTAAAGAGGAAACTGACCTGGGACCAGCACGCAGGCCAAGGCCACGTCTCCTCAGGCTCCTGTATACTGTCTTCTGTAAAAAACTACGACTTTCTCTAGATGCTAACTGGGCGACTGCATGTGAACATTTCTGGCTGCTGTTAATTTGATAAATGCTGACAGCACTAGCCTGCAAAGCCTTACAAAGAGCAGCATTCAGGCAAGAAAATGACCTCCGAGTTTATTCTGGCACAAGTACTGCTGGTCCACCCGTGTGCGGTGTATTAATAGTGCCTACGGTTGATGTTTGCTGGTGTTTAAGTTATTGTTGTTTGCATCTGTAGGGGTATGATATGATCATAATTACTCTTCATCATCATCATCCTGAGATTTGAGCACTTCCATTCCATCACATGGCCTGGAAACTTATTTCACTTATTTCACTTTTGGAACCCTGACAGGTTATTACCTCAGTATCTTCTACAGAGCAGCTGTGGCCTAGGTTTAGGGTTTGTGTTGTGCATTGCATTCACTTGAGAAAAAAAAATCTGCACTGTTTTTCTGAATTAATAATAAGACAGTCGTGTCAGATTTCTGAGAAAATGTTTGCAATGAAATACAACCAAAAAAAAGAAAGAAAGAAAGAAAGAAAGAAAGAAAGAAAGAAAGAAAGTGTTCAGCCTGGGTTTTCTGGTGTCTGCTTTTCACAAATCTGACTTTTATTGGCCATAAATGCTGACGTGTCTCAGAATCCCAGCAGGGATGATGTGATTTTTTTCAAAGCTGGATTTCATGCAGAGCAAACATTTCTCTTTACCCGGTTTTATTTGTCTCTGCGTCTGAAAGGCATTCAAGCCGGTCGTCGCCAGGGAAAATTCCTCATGTTAGAGGGAGAAAACAGCGCTTTCAGGCGGCTGTGGTGAAGGAGCTGCAAACGGCAAACTGTAGACGAGAGGCGCCACTCTTACAGCAGAAAGATAAAATGATTTGATTCTGTTATAGGCTAGATATTGAAACACATGGAGCTTCAGCCCCTCTGTTCACCAGAGCCATCAGATGAACTTTCCTCAGCTATTTCCTCAAATTCTGGAATTATTATCTAAATTCAGAAAAACTGGGCAGATTCTTTTTTCCAAGGAGAATGCAATATAGGCTTCTAATCTGCAATTTAAAACATAATAATCAGAAGAAGAACCTGCAACCAAGTCCTGTATGTGGTATCTGAAAGACAGGGATTGGTCAAAATGTTTGAATGAAGGTAAGTGGAAACCACATCCATGACAGAATGAGGAGGTTTAAAGGGAAGAGTCAGCGGTTTTGGAGCCACATATTGGGTTTCTCTCTCTTACTAATCATATTTTCGTTGCAGGGAACATTGGCATCAGCAACCTCAGCGGGTCATCGCCGTGAGCCTCCAGCTGCTGCAAAAACACAACGCAGCAGTGACACAAGGTCAGCCTCAAAATGGCATTTGCGCATCAAGCCAGAAACACATAAGGCATGTATGTATGTGCATGTATATCTATCCAAACACAAAGAAGAGGCTTGTTTGTAAAGCATAACTCTGGCCTTTTTCAACCCAAACAGTGTTCTTCCAGCTTTTCCCATCACACTGAGCTGTTCACGACACATATCTCGCTGGAAAAAATAGGAAAACACAAGGATCTGGGTAGAATGTGAGTTTTGCCTTAAGAATACAGATTTCTGCTCCTGCTGAGTAGCTGAGTTGAGAAGCAAAGAAACCCCTCGGTGCGGCTTTGAACGCTCGGGGTGAACAGGGGCAAGGTCAGGCGGTGCGGAGGGCTCGGGGGCGGCTGAAGGTTTCGGGGTGAGGAGCGCCGGGCTTCCACGTGGACGATCTTGTCACTTTTCCTCGCGCCGTCGCCGTTTCAGATCTTGTTCGTATCTCTCCAGCTGGGCCATGAAGCCGGGGTTGGGCTCGATCACGTGACGAGCCATCTTCACTCTCTGGGAGGAGGAACAGAGGCAGGGTCAGCACGCTTTGATGACTCAATATGAACACGACAAGAGGCAATTCAGACAGAAAAAAACTAACTAATCATAACATTGTTCTCTTCTGAATCGGCCCAAGTCTCCTCAAAGCCTGAATGCTGATGATAATATTGTTAAAATATCAAAAATCACCAGGATTTCCTTTTTACTAGATCTCATAGTATGAGAAAAACAAATTTCCACAGTGTTTTCTTGTAAATTTGTTAGTTTATAATTGTCAAGGTTTTTTTCTCATAACTTTGTGAGTTTTTTTCTCCTTGGAAATTAATGACTTTAATCTCAGAATTTTTTCCTCATATTTTTTTTCCTCAGCCCCCTCCCCTGGCTCTGTCATTTTTTTCCCCATACAATGCCCCTAACATGCTGTTGTAATTTTGTGAACTTACATAAACAAAATACAAATATACAAAAAGTCTATGTGGCCGAGATCTGGTCACACCACCCAGTAGCCCCGCCCCGCCCTGCCCTGCCCACCTCAAAGGCCTCCGCCAGCGGCATCTTGCGGTGCTTCATGAGGTAGGCGATGCAGACGGTGGCCGAGCGGCTGCGGCCGTTCTTGCAGTAGACGACGCTGCGGCCGCCGCGCTTCGCCTCCTCCTGGATGATGTCGGCGCAGCGGTCGAAGTGGCTGTACAGGTCCTCGTTCAGGTCGTCGTAGACGGGGATCCGCAGCTGGGCGATGCCCGAGGTGGGAAACGGCTGCTGCTTGGAGACGTTGATGCAAAGCGTGATCGCCTCCTGCTGGAGCATTTCCTCATTGCAGACCGTGCGGGCGTTGCTGATGAACAGCGCCTTGGTGACCTTGCAAAGCATCAGCATCCTGCTCTGTAGCTCTACCTGAGGTGTGCATGCAGTGAAAAACTGATCCTCATATAGGCTGTCTTACCCAATAATTGTCCCCTACAGGCTGTCCCCCAGTCAAAAGGACATTTTCTGAGGTTTTGGTTTTGTCTGAAGTTTTCAGGCTACCTTACCGCACCACTGGATATTTCTGAGGGGCTGGGTGACTAATAACTGACCCTCACAGGATAATAAAGTCAATGATTCGATCAATCCTTTCCCTGCTCGCAGACAAACTACACAACAATGCAGAGAGTAACCTTCCTCCGCCGCTGGATGTCAACTCTGAGCACGTGGAAGGACAGAGGCGCTCGTGTTGATTCTCACAAAGAGGAACGGACAAAATCTGCACACTTTACAGAGCTGACCAGAAACAAATCTACAGCCAACTATACAGAGCAACAACTCAGTAAACTTCACACTGTCAACACATGCAAACATCTGCCCTGCTCAGATCTCTCCCGGTCAGAACAGCACGGACTCGTTCACGTCCGCCTCCCGGCTGCGTTCCCTGCAGTCCAGCCTCGCTCCGGCTCTGTCCTGCACCATGACATGAAAATGTGTCTCCTTCAGTCAGTGTGCAGCAGGGTTTGGCTTGGCTGATCAGCTCCAGTCTCCTCATGACCTGCCTGCTCTAATGACAGGCTATATTTACTACGTGGGCCTGGCCGGCCGGTCGCTCTGGGTCCTAATGCTGCTCCCGTTCAGGACGGCTGTCTGTGCAGCGAGGGCGGCAGGACGACTCACAGCCCCGTCCCACAGACTCTGCATGTTCAGAGCCATGTCTGCAAAACGTCTCTGCTCATCTCTTCCCAAGGCAAGCACTCTCAGAGAAATAACGCTTCTTAAATGGTTCTTCAGAATGCTCTCTGGTTCCACAAAGAACCACCACCAGTTGAAGAACCTCTGTATTTAGGGGTTAGGGTTTTTCCAACACTTTCTGTGGTTCTTTAAAGTGCTAAAGGTTCTTCATGTTTATTGGAGTTATTTGGTGGCAGCAGCAGCTAACAATTCTTTTCCTTGTGGATTAATGTGCAGATTATTTCCTCAGTGAATGGATTAGTGTCTCGCTCTATAAACCATCAGAAAACATCACAGCTGACATTTTTAATAGCTCGTCTGGAACCCAGTGAAGGAACAAGGAACGTGGAGAACCGGCCAACAACATGTTCATGTTGGTTTTCAACCTGGACACAGTCATCTGATTTAAAACGCTCAAGGAACCCTTTATTCTGAAAAACTGGTAAAATTAAAAATAAAAGCTTATTTACTGAACCAGCTGGGTCCACAAAGAAATGCTTAAAAATGGTTCTTAAATGGTTCTCTAAAGAATTTTAGCTAAAGTTCTTTAAAGAATTTTTTTTTCCAGTTAGCACCTTTATTTATTTATTTATTTATTTATTTTTTGTGAGCAGTGGGGTTTCAGAGCTGCCACAGAGCTGCCACATCACTCCTCCTCCCTTTCCTCCAGCCGCTGGTTTCCATTCATTCCACTACGATATGAACATGAACTTTCAGAGCCTTCACACTTTCTTCACTCCAGTTTTCCATCAGCCCAATAAAGTCCTCCACATGAGTTTTCCTAAAAGCAGCAGCACTGTTGGCTTTTCAGGACTTTTTCACGCTGAAACGCTCCCTCCTCCTCCTCCTCCTCCGCCACCGCCACCAGGGAAAATAGTCCCCGGGGAAATGTTTTGCTTTCCACAGCCAATTATCAGCTGTGTGGTTTGTGAATGTTGAGGACTTTGTTCACTGCAGAAGCAGAACATTATAAGGTGGCTGCTTCAACCACAAACTCACATTTTGGTTCTGTTGTGAAATCTGTAGTTCCTCTGCAGGATTTGATAAATGTTTTGTTGTTCTTTTATTATTATTATTCTTTTGTTATTTCTGCTAAAGTAGTTGCATAACAGTTGTAACTGTAGAAAAAATATATATAGACAAAATGAGAATGTGTTGTTGTTTACAGAGTATTTCTCTAAACAGAATTAAAGTTCTGTGTATTGCAAGAAATGTTGCAAGAATGCTACAGAACAAATGAATCACTGGTTTGTGCAAAATTGTTAATATTATAAATAGTGGAATAGTGCAATCATTTGATTCTCTTTTTAAATTTGTGTTTATAGACTAAAATTAGTTCCTATTTATATTTGTTACTTCTGTTTCACATTTAGCAGTCTTATTTTTGAATATTTTTTTTTTTATATATATATATCTATATAGTTGTATATGCTAGGATTATTTGGCAGTTTAGTTTGTTTGTTATTTTTTCTTCTGTGTTTTATTCTGGTTGTGTATTTGTGTCATGGAGGATTTGTGCAATATAGTTTTATTTGCATTGGTAGCAGTGTAACAATCTGATTCTGTTTTATTTGTGTTGATATGCTAAAATTTGTTTCTTATTGTTTTTGTTAATTCTTTTAGATAGTTATGTTTGTTTTGTAAACATAGAAGTAACATGAAAAATATATTGTACTGTCATAGAATATTTTGATTCAGTCATTGAAGGAGGTTACAATATAATGATATAAGTTGAATGAATATAATAATATAATATGTGCCTTACCATTTCTCAAAGTATGTGTATTATGTATGTAAGTTAAATCATAATGCACATACTTTGTAAAATTTGTAAGGCCGTTATTTTTAGATAGATAGATAGATAGATAGATAGATAGATAGATAGATAGATAGATAGATAGATACTTTATTCATCCCGAAGGAAATTCACAGTTTTCAGCAGTATCCACAGAGTACAAGATTAAGTAAATAAAAAATAAAAAAAAATAAAAAATAAAGAATAAAAAATAAAGAATAATAAAAAATAAAAGATGACACTCGAGATCTAAAGATCTAAGTACCAAATGTGCAAAAAACAATGTGCAAAAAACCAAAAAAAGCAGTGTGCATCGATGTATACAATGTGTTAGGGTATGTCATATTTCTCTCTGTTTTCTCATAATTTAATTCTTCTTTTGTGAAGCTGAGCGGCAGCAGCTGATCCAGCTCCCTGACTCAATGTTTTTTTTTCCAACAACAGGAAAAAAACAAAACAAAACAAAAAAAACACTAAACTAAAACTCCACTTCCCGACATCCTTTGCGCGGTGACGTGCTGTTCTCCCGCCCGTCGCGAATCTCCCAGCATGCTCTTCTTCGGGGCGAGAAGAAGCCCGAGGCGAGCAGGAGGAAGCGTCAAGATGGAGACGATCGGTGGCTAAAGTGACAGAGCCGTTAATTATAACGTGATCATAAACCATAAGCCGTACATGGTTCTTCAAAAAAAAAAAAAAAGAATATCTTTAAAGAAGAATCTAGCTAGTTAACTGTAGCTAGATAGCTAACTCTGCATTGGATATTGTTGGTGAGTTTCTAGCAGCGCGTTGTTGTTGTTGTAACAACTTCCACCGGGCCGCCATTTAATCCTGTTGTCAGGCCAGAACAGAAACACCGTCCGGAGCGAACAGGGACCCGCCGGCTGGCTGGCGGCGTCTCTCTCTCTCTCTCTCTCTCTCTTTAAAGCGCCACATCTCTGTTAGCCGACACCTTTAATAAAGTGTGTTTCTCAGTCTGTTAGCATAACGGTTAGCTAGCGGCGTTAGCAACACAAGCTAATCTCTCCAGGCGGGGTGTTCTCAGGAGGAAGCCGCGGAGGAGAGTCGGCACCGGCGGCTCTCCTCCTCTCCAGCCCGCTTTACCGAGGCGAACCCGGCGGTGCGGTCTTCCCTTTACTCCCCGCTACCCGCTGCTTTCAGTGGGTTAGCATTAGCTTGTGTTAGCCGCCCGCTGCAGCTAACAGCCTCGGAAACAAACCTCGTGTTTCAGAGCAGACAGACCTGCTGGCTGTCTCACTTCCCTGAGCTCCAGTCCCAAGCCGAGGTTAGTCAGGACGGGTTCAGCGACACTCACCGCTGGGCTGCACTCAACAAGGATCAGCACAGTCACAAGATTAGCTGTAAAATCAAGTGTAAATGAGTAGATCCAGAGCTGAGGGTGATCAGATCTCTGTGACACAGCTGAGAGCCACTCCTGTTCTGGATTTGCTTTTCACTGTGTACAGGCGACAAGTTAAAGGCTTTCAGTTAGAAAATCAGAGTTCTGGGGTTTAAACAGAAATTAAATAAGAGTGAAACCAAGATGGTGATGCTTTTTTACCACTTCCATCGAAATTTGACTTTAAAAACACAATACGCGTTGATTTAAGTTCACTTGCAACAGGATTAAGTGTAATCTAGGTTCATGGTAAAGACTAAACTAACGTTTAAAGAAGCTGAATTTTAATCCTTAGTTTTAAACCGGTTTGGCGCAACAGTATTCTCATGTTGAGCTGTGGTTCATGTTTGTTTAAAGCTGAATCCTTGTCGATGCAACCCACCGTTTGAAGTCAACATTATTTCCTGGTTCGCTCTCTTTGACTTTCAGCCTAATGTTGGAGTAATGCCATGTGGTGGTGGTTTGTGGTTTTAAGTTCCTGCAACGGATTCAAACTGATCAGTTCACGTCCCGTTGATGTATGTTAATGTGACGTTTCTGTAAGACTTTGCTCTGTACACTGTCACTTGAATCTGTCCATGCTGTGTTGGGGGAAAAATGCACTTGTGTCTTTTGATGCTTTGCTTGGTTATTTGGATGTTTTGTATTGTTTTTAACTGAAGTAAAGCCTATTCTGAATTCCCACGGTGATTTAGAGAGCCTAACAGCACACAACACTCTTCCACAAAACAATATCTGGGAGCTGAGTGGTTTTATTTAATTAGTACTAAAGCAGCACTTTGTGGGACTGTTTTCTCATTGCATTAAAGAGTGATCAGCCTCCGCCTGCTGTCCTGGGGATCCACAGTCACCACCAGCTTTTAGGTTTTAACACAAATTCCCCAATCACGCTAGGTCATGATCCCTGATTCATTTAATTAATGCTGCATTCAGGTCCTGTTGGAATTTTTTTGTTTGGGGAAAATCATTCACATCACCCTCCCCGTTTCAAATGCAAGTAGGAGGTAGGAATTGTATAGTAGATTCTTGTATTAGAAATCAGCGTCACAGGTTGTTAAAGCAGTAAACAGCAGATCCACTGCAGTCCAAGGTAATAAAATCAAAGAAGAATTATGAAGGCTCCTGTACACTCTTCACTCCTTATCAATACTTTATTTTTTTCTCTGTTTTTTGGCACAAAAGGCATCTTCACATTCAAAGTTGGAAATGTCTTGATAAGAAATGTCAACAAAACTTAAGTTTTGAGCATACAAGCCTTCATAATAATTCTGTTCTTCTGTGAGGTTTGCCTTCTAGCACCTGTCGAAAATTAAGTTTGGTGTGCATTTTTTTTTTTCCATCTTTAGTGCAATCCACAGAACTTGAATGTAGTAGAACAGCAATTGCTCTGTTTGTCATGGTCGTCTGGCTGGTGCAGAAGAAAAAGGTGTTTCTGTGCTACAGTAACGTGTGTGTGTGTGTGTGCGCGCGCTGCACTTGCTTGAGAACCTGTTGTGCTGTGGCTGTAGGCCAAAAATTCCCTGAAGTAACTGTTTTGATGTGTGTGTCCTGGTTCACTGACAGCTGACAGAATCAGACTCACCTTTCCCTGAACAGTCAGTCGTGGTTCAGCTGGACTTTAGCACAGTAGGAAAGTTTCTGTAGACTCTTAAGTGGCTGAAACGCAAGCCATCTTTCCTGCTGCGGTCCTCGCTGCAGAACCTCTCACCTCAGAGAGGAGCCACTTGCCTCAAGTCGGTTTTATATGGAAGCCACCCTGTTACCATGGCAACGGTACACATATAAATATTGTGTGATCCTGGTATGTTCATTTGAATGGGAAAGACTGTTTTCCTGTTTTTCTCCATTCAAGTTCTGTGGTTAAATCAAAGTTGTCAGTCACCTTCACCCTAATGCAGTCAAGTCTAACAACCACTCCTGCTTCCATTTCTGTGTGGATGATTTTAAATGCACATCAATGTAAATGTTTCTGAATGTGTGCAAGCCAGATTAACAGGAACTTTTAGTTTTCTTTCAGTTTGTAGGAATGAAATCAAATCTCTGTCCTTGTGATATGATCCGAACACAGCACAATGTTCCCTGGGTGTCATTTTTCCTTGAGAAAGCACCTTTTTTTTCTCTCTCTTTTTGTACTTAAGTAAAAAAAAATAATAATAATAATAACATGTTGACTGTGACTCCCCTGAGCAGGCAGCTGTGGTGGCTGACAGCTGATGAACTTTGAACTATTTTGCCATAAGATGTCAAATATTCCACCAAAGTGAAATGTCACCTAACCTGTCTCCTGACACGAGCTTGGTTGCTCTTCCTCTGAATGCCTGGGGTCTGAGCCTCAGTTTCATAGTGGTGTTCCCTGTGAAAATGACCTTGATGTTTGACTCCTCCACCTCCCTTCCACTGGCCTCATTTATATACATGTGCTATATATACAAAAAAAAAAAAAAAAAAAAACTCAAGTCACTGTATGATTTGGTGATTGAAGTGTTTTTGATACCCAGATGGATGTGTAGCAGAGCCTCACTTCTTCATCACTCTGCAGAGATTGTGTTTATTCTAATATTTTTGCAGTAATGTGCTCAGCAGGCGCACACCAACAGTACAGCTGATACACACTCTTTATCAGCTCCACCTGCACAATCCAATCCAATCCAGTACGGCTGCTGTGCCATAAAGTTTCCTCTCCTGCTGCCTATAATGCTCAGCTTGTCTTGTTGTCACGGTAACAGAGGTGTTCATTCACTTCTGTGTTTGGCATTGAGCTCATAGTTAGTGCTGCTGTTGACTGGACTGTTGGATCTCTGTATATTAATAGGGGAGGACAAAAAGTTAGAAACACCTCAGTATAATATAGTCCAGTAGCAGACCTCTGCAAACTACAACCTCAGTAATAAACACAGAATTAAAGTGACACATTCTGCACAGTGTCAATACAAACTGAACATTATCAACTTTGTTAAAAGGCAGAAGTTATGGCAGAGGTGCTGAGCTGAACTGCATCAGACTGTGCAGATGGACCTGATGAGGTGACACTGAGTGTATGTTGAGTGTTGTGTGTCTTTGGTGTGACAGCAGCATGTTTTCCCTGCAGCCCAGCAGCTCATTTCACTGAGGAGGAGCCACTGCAGTTTTTCACTGAAGCTCATTTGGGTTCTGATTTTCTGTTTAGTGCTGCTTATTAGCCAGCTGTCTCACAGCAACTAACAAATAATTATTGTATATTATATTCATTTACTTTTTTTGATCCATCATTTTATCTTTATGTTTAAACAAGCAAACACCTGTGACATCCCAAGTTCCCCGTGCCCAAATCCACGTGTTCAAACTGCTCTCTTAGGCTGAACATACATGCAAAACTTTTTCCATGCAAATTGGCTGCATGAGTTGTTTTGGAGTTCTGTCCAATGAAAATAAGGGGATTAGGATTTGGTGACATAGCAACACTAAAAAAAAAAAAAAAACCTTGCATGTACGTAGTGTGTATCACTGGCCTCAGTCTGACAAGCAGCCAAAAAAAAAAAAAAAGGTCATGTCGAATGCAGAAGATCCCTGATTTTATTGACAAAAGCACTGCAGCGTTTCAGGCAGACATGAAATAAGAGATGAGACACAATCTGAAAGTGACACGTGACAGCTCGTCACTCAGCACTGAAACGATCAGCTGTTGGACACCCAGAGCAGTGTGTGGGGTGAGTGTGTTGTCATGTCGTTTTAATTGTTTGATTGGCTGGGCTGTGTTTCCTACCTCGGTGTGTCGGTCTGGTTTCATGTCTGCCTGGAACGTGGCAGGACGTTCTGACAGCTGCAGCGTGCAGGAATATCTACATTTTGTCTGGTTCTGTTTGCAGAAAGACGAGTTGGCTGCGCTGATGTTTGCATTTTGTAATGAGATGAAACTGAGAAAAGCAATTTCATCCTTAAAATCTGTGAAAATTTAACTCGTGTTTTAATTTGATAAATGACTAGAACGCTGATTAATCAGTCATCAAAAATGATATTCTACTGACTTTTTTTTTCTCCACTGACAAATCGACTAGAACAGGTTGGAAAATTACAGTAGGTGAAACTGTAGCTGTGGCTGGCAGGCTCCAGAGGTTTTGGTTTGTTCTAAAAAAGCAAAACAAAACAGAAAAACACTGAACAAGTTGAAAATGAACAGAAAAAAGTGGATTGTGATTTTGCCACAGACAAGTTGTTCAGTCTTTTTGGTGAAACTGAACATTTGGTTCTGTGCGTGACTCCCTGACAGCGTCGAGGCCTCTCTGCAGCGTCCCGTCGGGATTCACTTTTAATACCAGTGCAAGTCAATAAGGACTGAAAACCTCTCTTTCAAAACAGCATACAAATCCCCAGCACATTGGTGTGTTGTTTTATTTCATAACAGCTGATGAAAGTAAAATAATCCCTTGTTTGATTTTGACATAATTTTCAGTTTCATACTCCCATTTGCTTCTAAATCCAGATCAGTCGAAAACAAAAACATTACAGCATGATCACTGGATTTTATGAAATGATTTTTTTTATTTTTTATTTTTTTTTATTTTTATTTATTTATTTATTTTTTTGGTTCCCCCCCCAAAAAAAAAAAAAACCCAAACCAAACTTAATTCTTGGCTCAATCACTGTGTTCTATTTTTTAAGTGTGCCATCTGTTTTATGAGATGAAAATGTAAAAACTTCTTTTTTGTTTGCACTGCGTGGCTTCAGCTGGTTTGTGGTGTTAATATTTAAGGTGATGTGGTTCTGTCTGAGGCGTGTGACGTCACTTTTGAGAACATTTGCTGCTGTTGTTGAACGTGTGTGTGAATGTGCTTGCTCTTGTGGCGGGTTTGGGGTTGTGACGAGGCTCAGGTAGAAACTATGAAAGTATGATCTGCCGTTAGAGCGACAGCTGGTTTAGAACTGATTTCTTTGGCTCCCCAAAAGTCAGTAGAAGTTACAAGGTATGAGCCTAAGTTTTAACAATATATCTGCACTTAAGATGAGAAGCATTACAGTGTGCTAATTGCTTGTGAAAGGCTTTTGAAGGCAGCCTCGGGAATTTTAATGTTGACCTACTATCACTGATCTCACATATAATACAGAATTTTAATAATTATCAAAGTACTTTTTTTAAAGGGCTTTTTTAACTAGTGTTCTAGTTATTTTTTTTTCTGATTTCCTTATTGCCACTCTTCTAAGTTTTTGAAAGAAATCACATCAATTTGCATTTTTACTTTTAATTCACTTTGTTAATGTTAGTTTGTGCACATTTAAAGTTTAACTAATTGATGGGTTAAATTCAACCAGACAGGCTGCTTTGGTCAGGTTCATTGTGCTGATTTGTAGATTGGCCCTAAATTCACTTCGAGTTTCTGTTAATAAGATTTTTAAAAAAAAAGTGTTTGGTTCTCTGCAGCCTGCAGATGCTGTGTGAAAAGACCCACCGGCTCTGTGCAGCCAAAACAGACAGAATGAAGATTTATCTGTCTGGATCAGGTCAGGTTGTACTGGTTGGTTGCTTGTAAAGCTCTTGGAGACTAACAGTGATTAAATGCTCTAATTAAACTGGGGCTCTGTGCAGATCAAATTATCCACTGTTAAATTGCACCCAGGCCCCCTTTTGTTTTCTGTCCCATCTTAGTTAGGTTGATGTCTCGTGAGCTGATATGATGAAGTGTTGACTTGAATATAATTTTGATGAGTGATTTAGTCATTTATCAAGTAAAACTGACAGCAGCTTCACTAAGATCACTAATAAGATGGTCCAGCTTTTCTCCACTTATAAAACTAAATTAATACTTTTTTTTTGCTGCCTGTCAGACCAAGCAAACGGTTTGAAGACGTCACTTTGCGCTCTGATCGCTTCCCATCAGACTCTGGCTTCATTCTTCACACATTATACACTAATTGATGAATCCATAAATTATTGAGAAGGTGATCAACAACATTAATAACTAGTTGCAGCTTCAACTTAATGACAGGACGGTTCATGCTGCAGCATTCTGGCTTATATAATCAGTCCTGTTATTTTGTGAGACATTGCGATCACTGTCTTGTATCTTGACGATTTGAGGAACATATTCACATTTTTTGCACTTTGTCCAGGTTTAGAAATGTATGGGAAAGGAAGCAGGTAATCAGCAGATCTTGATTCATTTGAAAATTATGGTATAAAGTCTGCAGTTTTTGCTGAAAGCTTGAAACTGTAGGATCTTAATATCTAAATTCACAACATGAACTAGTGATTCACTGAGGCGATATGAAACTTGAGACATTTGTCCTTTTAGTGTATCTGTAAGTTGGACTGGTTGTGTGATACTGTTTGGTGATGTTTTTGGTGGAAAATGCTGTCAAAGTTTGGTCTTATTGCCATGGGAATTATCAAGTAATAGATAAGAATCAGTTTGTTTGTTTGTTTGTTTTTTATTTTTCAGAATTTGTGTCAGCAGATGAGGTTGAAATAGAAACTAATATTTTGTCAAAATACTTTCAGACTTGGTGACTGACTTGACACAAGAAGCTCCAGACTTAATGAGATTTGCTCTTGTAATCATACTGACTTGCTCATAATGATTCACTAAAGCATATGGACTTTTTTTTTTTAATGATGGAGGTAAATGCCTACTTAGTAGTTGTTTTAAATCAAGTGTTTTCAGAGTGAAGTTATCCGGCAGATTTTTTTTTATTCAGGCTCCTGAGTTCAGATATGTTGCAGTCTGTATACATTTAAAATAAACCATGCATTAATGCTTTTAATTACCTAAATAGTCAGTTTTGATGCATATAAATGACAAAAAAATAATCAAAGTGCACCTGAAAAGAAGGCGACGTGGGCCTGAAGCTCCATCATCTATTGATTATCATTCTCTACTTAGTACTGGACTTCATGATATTAATAAGCCAAATTGTATTTTTTTTCCTTTTCTGCCTTCATACTGTAAATATATTTATTTACAGTTTATTACACTTGAAGCCCCGGTCACACCAGTTTTAAGGGCTGTAGATTTCCTTCAGCCAGAATCCTCTGTTTTAGGAAGCTGTTTTAAACTCTGCTCCCTCTGATGAAGACACTACAGTCTGTGGTGTCACTTTCACTATACAGTTTCCATCTCTGCTTCAAGAGCATCAAGTGAGGTGGACTGTCTTTGTTTTACAGTCAGTTTCTGTTTGTCACACCATTCACTTGCCTGAATGTTAATGTCTGCTGTACGGTTTTTAAGTGTTTTTTTTTTGTTTACCAAGGGTTTGTATTTTTCCCATTGTGTAGCCATTTTTAAAAATATTTTTAGTCCTAGTTTGTGTTGTGTTCATTTGTACTGAATATTTTTGACATTGTATGTTTGCAGGTTACAAAGTGAACCTCTTTGACTGGTGCGACACAAAAATTTAGACTCTCTGATATGTGCAGCCATCAGCTGACCCTCCTTCTCCCCTCCCTATCCAGATATAACCAGTCACCATGGCGACAGACATCGGCTCGCCGCCACGGTTCTTCCACATGCCGCGGTTCCAGCACCAGGCGCCGCGGCAGGTCTTCTACAAGCGGCCTGACTTCGCCCAGCAGCAGGCCATGCAGCAGCTCACCTTCGACGGCAAGCGCATGAGGAAGGCCGTCAACCGCAAGACCATCGACTACAACCCATCTGTCATCAGATACCTGGAGGTACAGACCGCTCATGATGTCATCACTGGAGGACAGTCGTACTTACAGTACAGTCGGCCAGTGGTTGGTTAAACAGGATCAGGGACATCTTAGGGAGATCGCATGCTGTTCTCTCACAGCACAGGGCTGGTTTGTCACATGTGATGATGAGAAGTTAATAATCCAATCAGGGAATGTTCTCTGACAGCTCCTAAAATACTGTTGAGTGGATGATACCTTTGCCCAGTCAAAAACAGAACTGCATAAACAGCAAACCCCACTCTTAACACTAATTAAACATATTTTTGCATTTCAAGTATTGCAAATATGTATTTGACTAAGTCGGCAACTTGTGTTTCTCGTACCTGTGAATAATGTAGCTTGAGAATTTTCCATGTGTTCTTTGAATTTCTGCTAGACATCCAAAGTCAAATGACTTAACGACATTTTCCTCATTATTTGTTATTTATTTTGTTGTCTGTAGATTACCATTCCATCACAGTACTAGCATGTCTGAATATCAGTACTGTGGTGTTTTAATGTTTTATCCTGTTACATGGTCTTAAATTTGCAGAATCGGTTGTGGCAGCGAGACCATCGAGATTTCCGTGCCATTCAGCCTGATGCAGGGTGTTACAATGACGTAAGTACAGCTTTGATCGGACGAAGAAAAAAACTAATCAGAACACCCTGTTCTCTTTATAAATCATTTTTTGTGTCAGTTAAAGAATGAAGTGGTTGGGATATTTTGGAAACAGCTTTCTGATTTCAGTTTCACGTCTGCCTCTCTGTTGCTGCAGCTCGTTCCACCCATCGGCATGCTGAATAACCCCATGAACGCTGTCACTACAAAGTTTGTCCGAACCTCCACCAACAAAGTCAAGTGTCCTGTTTTTGTCATACGGGTAAGTTCCTCCACACATTTACATTTTACCTTGTAAAATGTTTTACCTGACCAACTCACAGTGAGAACAACAGCGGGTAAAGTTCAACCTCTCAGAGCCTCGGGTGCTGGGAGGGAGGGCTTGCCTGGACCAACAAACCAAAAATAAATCAAGAATTGCTCACTGACTGACTGCTCTATGCATGATCATGGTCCTTATGGACAAGCAGCAATATAGAAAATGTATGCTGAGCCACACAAGAGTAAACTGAGATTTCTGCCTGTTCCTAAAATATTCTGACTGCTCATTACTCTATATTAACGTAGTACCCTCAAAAACAAAAGTGCTCAATCAGTTTTTTATTTCTACTTTGGTACAGTAACACAGTACATGACAATTGGATAATCCAGGGTAGTCTCTCAAATGCAGCCACTGAATACCCAAAGCCTGCCCCTCTCTCCCTCTCTCACCTGTTTCCTTTCCCTTTCCAGCATAGAGATGAGCCTATTAGAGAAACTTCAGCCATGATATATGCCCGACAAACATCCCATCAAACATTTGTGCAGTGTAAAAAATACATCAACTTACAAAAATACACATATTTGCATAATTTTGTCTCCAAATAGTTTTATTTGAAAAGTAAGTTGTGAAAAAGCATAGTGTAAACATAAAATGAAAAATTTAATAGTTAAAAACCCAAAGTATGCTATCTACATTTAAGTGTTAAATTTCTCAGTAGTAGTATCGCTGAACGAAAAACAAGAATAAGTAGTCGGTTTTATCATGAGGTATATACAGTTAAATCTCAAATCTGCATCAGGACATAAAATGTCTACTTAAAGTAAAAAATAAATGCATTTCTATATGAAGAATATGCCTGAGGTAGGTATATCTGGAAAGGTGCATGCAGCAGGTTTGACACCTTTACTTCTTGAGGTGGTACTTTGCAAAGCAGTTCCTCTTTGCAGTTAAGCACAGGGCCACATTGCACCTGCTGCAGTACACCGGAGTCTTCGCCTTCTTCTTCTCTTCTTTGCAGAGAGCGCAGCTCTTACGTTGGGCGGTGGCATCTTCCCCAAAGTACATGGGCATACAAGTGTTGGTGAGGGTGCGGCACGGCGCGCCATCAAGGTCGGCTACAACTCTGGACTCCTCCGCCAGCTGCCTCATCAGTACTTCTCTAAACCTTTTGTGTGTCATGGGAGTTTGTCCTTTGCGCATGGACACTTGTTTCGAGAGGATGTATGAGTTCACGATGGCAATGTCAACGAAATGGTAGAAGAAGGTCTTGTACCAACGCATTGTCTTCCCAAGAACACAGTAGAACTGGATGAGGGTGTCTGACAGATCTACTCCACCCATGTATTTGTTGAAGTCCTTGATGGCATCAGGGATGGCAATGTCTTTTAAAATCCACTGCCCGTCCTCCTTCACTCTCCTGGCTATGTGGCTTCCACTGCTGGCTTTGTGGATGTTAGTGCACAGGGCCACCTCCTTAGTGTCTTTCCATTTGATGAACAGGAGACTGCCCTTGCGCATCCACCTCATGTCTCCTCTGTCAGCATGCCTCGGGAGGTCGTTGATGGATGTCTTTGGAAAGTCAACCAGAGCTTGTCGGATAGTTCCACAGGCAACAGTGTCATGGTCGGCGAGTGCTTTAAAGAGCCTTGTGCTTGTGTAGAAACTGTCGATATAAAGGTGGTAGCCCTTGCCCAGAATATTGAATTTCATTAGGTCCATCACTGTAGCAAAGCCAAGGCCAGTCTCCCCACGTTCAGCCGACCTTTGTTTAGTATTTTTTCCTTGATATATAAAGAAGTTCCAGGTATATCCTGTTCTTGAATCAGCTAAGACAAACAGCTTGTATCCATGCCTGGTTGGTTTGCACCTCAAATACTGCTTGTAACTAACTCTAGCCTTGCTTGCCACCATCCTCTCATCAATGCTGATCTCCTTGTTGGGCTGGTACAGAGTGGTGCATGCTTTTACAATCTGGTTGTAGAGAGGTTTTATTTTGAAGAGTCTGTCGTATTGTGGTGTTCCCTTCTTTTTCTGATTCTCCTCATCCTCCTTGATGTTAGCTAGATGAAGGGACCAAAATATGGCTTCAAACCTGTCCCTGGGCATCCAGTTGCGGGGAAACAGAAATTGGTACGGCCACTGTGTTCTCCACATGTCTGACCTTGTATGTACTTGGACCAGTCCAGAAAAAATTACTATCACCAAAAAAATGTAAAAATCTGGAACTGTGACACTGGTCCACTTGTATCGCAGTCCTGATTCCTTTCTCTGGGCAGCATGTTCATTGGTGTTGTCTATGATGGTTTTTATGACAGAGGGGGTGAAGAAGAGCTTGAACAAGCTCAGTGGTGTCCACGATGCGCTCATGTCAATCCTGGGTCCTGGAGGGTAGTTGGGCTCAAACTTGGGTATTGGTGGTGCCTCATCTGGGTCACATGGAAAATGCCACCTCCTCTCTTCAGAGGTAGGCTGCTGGCTGTTGGGTGCAGATCTCCGTCGACCCCTTTTGGACGATGTTCCACGTGTCATTGAGTGAGTGTAAAAGGATGCAGAGCTCTGGTGATGATCTGACACAGACTCATCGTCGTCGGTGTCATCTGACGTGTCATCAGATGTGTCATCAGACCCGTCGCTATCCTCCTCACTGTGGAAACAGAGACGGGTTAATATTAATGTGGACACTGTAGACTACTAAACAGGATTGGCCAGACATTAGCCGAACAGGTTGTACATCACCTCTCCGGCTCTTCAATCTGTTGCCGTTTACTACTGTGAGGTGCACTTTGTTGTCGACCTCTCTTGGGTGGTGCTGTGCACATCTTTGCGGGAATGAACGCAGATGAACGTTTGTTTTTATGTGGCACAAAGTCCTCATCTTCGACATTGTCATCGAATGCAATGTAATCCTCGTCCTCCTCACTGTGAAAACAAGAGATGGCTTTAAGATTTAATATGGTAATTCTTTGTAAACAACAAAAACAGACAGCAGTGCTTTAGATGAACTAAACAAGCCTAGCAAACAGTCAGTACATCACCTCTCCAACCCATTATCCTGTTTACGTCTACTTAGAGGTGTGCTTCTTGGCCGACCCCTTCTGGATGTTGTGCGCATAGTTGCAGGAGTGAAGGCAGATTCACGTCTGCCTTGAGTAGTCCCATTAAACATCCCATTCTCCACGCTAAGAAAACAGAAGTAGATTGTTGAGGATTCATGCTGGTGATTATAACACTAATAAAAATGGTGGTACTGAGTACTACATAGTTTTACACAGCTGGTACACCACCTCTCCTGTGCAGCGTTCTTTTGCTGTTTACTGCAAGGCCCGCGGCTCTGCCGACCCCTCCCCCTCCTGGCTGTCTGTGGGCGTCCCACATGATTCAAGGATGCAGGCGTGGATGATTGTTGATCACATGGCACGGCCTCTTCCTCCTCCCTGTGAAAACATAGTTTGGGATTCATGTTGCATGAGGCACTTTATCACTCTAATCACTCTTAAATGAGGAATTAAGTATTGCAGACATAAAGAGCATTTGACTGTAATCCAGAAATCCAGAGGCAGTGACAGATGTGTTATAGAAGTTAGAAACTAAAACACATTTATCTGCTCTGTATAGAGCTGTGTCTACAGACCTTAAGGGGTTTAATGAAGCCATGTCTACAGATACTGTGCAGCCAAAGCCCAACGGGTCCTCCTCCTCCTCCTCCTTGCTTATTGGTCTGGGTGTATGGAGACAAACAGTTAATTTGGCTCGTTCAAATATCTGTGCAGTTTAAAGAAAAATTGAGCCACATGGCAAAACAAGCTTTGTACACCACCTCTCATCTTCTTCCTTCTTTGGCTGTTGAATGTAAAGCATGCTGCTCAGACAGTCCAGCTTGGTAAGAGTTACTTGAGGTACTAGAAAGTCCTTATCGTCAAGTTCCTCATGTTTCACTCTGTGGAAGATATTGAGATTCTGATTGTGGTAATTAAAAAAACTTACACGAGTTGAATTATGACATGAAAACTCATTCAGTTGCAATTCAGTAAAAAGTGATGGATGTGTCTTGTTGCATTTTGAAACCAGAACTAATTGCTTGAAATGTAGGAGGATTAATCTGCTAACCTTGGGGGCTCAAAGTCCCGTAAGAACAAAGTATTGTCTTCAGACTTTACAGCAGTGACTTGCTTGATCACTGCGCCGCCGGCCCTACCTTTCTCAACGTTTTGCCTGGGGAAAGAGGAGAAAAACAGCATGAGGATCAGTTTAATGGCTTTAAGGCAATAAATAAATTTAAGAAGTTGCAGTGCTACCTTATACTCTCCGGCTGATGATAATGCCCATTTATCTGCTGACTGCTCTGGACCAGTGATGTGGATGTGGCAGGTGTGGATGCATGTGCATTGTCCTCCTCCCTGTGAAAACATAGATATAGTTGAGTAACACTTGTTAGGTGATCAGGTCAACATCAAACTCTGACATGAGCATTTCAGCTTTGCGAAACATGCGCTGTAAATTTGGACAATTTGTACGCCACCTCTCCTGCTCATCGTGTCTTTGTCGTTTCTGGCTGGGCCCACATGGTTTCCGACCCCTCGTGGACGGCGTCACCCGTCTCCCTCGTGTTGGCTGCGCCGAAGCAGAACGGACGTTTTGTTCAGGTGTCGTAGAGTCACTGCTGTCAGATGAGTCGTCATCCTCTCTGTGAATAAGGATAAATAGCTACGTTTTTCTTTTCCAGCAAGAAAAGCAAAGAGCTCTAGGTGTGTTACTGTGACTTCTGTGGTTCTGAAATAGTTTCTACAACTAGGCTAATGGGGATGAGTCAAATTATTAGTGCAATGTTATGATCATTTTCAGGAGTTTTGCTTCAGTGAAAATGAAAGCAATGCTTTAAAAATGTTTATCTAACAAAATAACTGCATTATACATATTTTTCATTTATCTCTATTTTTCAGTCTTAATTGCTTGGGAACACCCATTCCCTCCCATTCAATATTGCATCGGTTTAATATTTGTGTAGTTTAACAATGCAATGTATAAGTCTAGTTTGAAATGGTAACAGAAATAAAAGTCTACCTCTGCATTTGAAAGACAACAGGCTCAGGAGCCACACACTCTTGCAGAATCACATGCTACAGTTTTGTAAACACCACCACTGTCACTTTATCCAGATGTGAAGCAGCAGGGGATTCTGGGAGTTTCTCTGACCACGCTGCATCCCTCAGGCGAGCGTGTCAGTAACCAGACTCTGAACAGGTTGGAGAACATTTCCCAGCCTGAGTGTGTGAGGCCTTCAGCTCTTACATAAACTCTGAAACTTTAGTGGATCCTCCACGGTTTGGCGCCGTTTACACAGGAAACCACGTGACTTTACCTCCTGTGCTTTTGCGCGTGCGCGTGGAGGGGTCCCTGAGAGGAAGGTGTGGGTCCGGGGCAACAAACAAACACGAGTCTGAAGCCTTTGTGGCCGTGGTCAGATGCCCACGTGATTACAAAAACAGCCGTATATTGCACGAAGCAGGTTATTTTCACTCCGAAACGAAAATATACAAATAAATACTTTGTAGGGCGTTTCGGGCTGCAGCAAAGAAGCTGCTACAGCAACTTTGTTTTTGTTTTGAAGTGCTTTTAGGTAACAGAAGTGTCGACTCCTCGATTTATGCATGACGCCTTTTCTGGTTATTTCACGCGCTGGGGACCGATTTTTGTGTTGATTCCCCATAAACACAAACCCAGCGGAAACAGCAGCAGCCCCCTGCACATGGTCTGCTCGGGTGTAGGAGAATGCGAGAGGGGGAGGGGTGTGTGTGTGTGTGTGTGTCCACCATTGTAGGCAGCCTCGGGGTGAAGTTACTTAACACAAGGAGTAACAGCGCTAAAATCAGATCGATATGTTGTAATAGCACATTTGGTGATCAGAAGCCGACACCACACGGTCAGAGTCACGCTGTGTTGACGTTTTGATCACCGGTCAGCTCGAGCTGCAGCGCGAACAGCTGCACACACTACACAGACACCACGCGCTCGTAATCAATATTAAATCGATCATAATTACACATCATCCATGCCGTCCGAGTCCATCAGGAAGCTGTCGTGCTCCCAGTCGGAGCTGAACTCCCCGAGCTCGCTGTCGGACCAGTCCTCCACGTCCACGTCGCTGCTCGGCTCCATGTCGAACAGACTCTTCTTCATGCCGAATTTGATCTTCTGCGGCATCGCCATCGTGCCGGCCAGGGTCCACAAAGTCCAGAGAAAACTAATCCAGAGAGCAGGAGAATGAGCCGTGCGTCCTGCAGGCGAAGGAAAACCCCAGTGTGTGTATGTGTGTGTATATGTGTGTGTGTGTGTGTGCGCTGTGCGGAGGTCCGCAGAGCAGCCGGGGTGTGCGCTTATAGCCCAGCCCGCCGCCCGTTCAAATGTGGGAGGACTGCGCCTGACGGAGGCGTGTCGCTGCCAGCACACCTGCCTGTTTACTGTGTGGACTAACGGCCTGCCTCTCAGCGTACTAACAACATGTATCTTCTGTGGATTTTTCCTTTTTTTTTTTTTTTTTTTTTTTTTTTAAATGTGGGACAACATGAGATTTCTCTTCAGATTTTCCCTTGCAAAAGAAAAAAAATCTCAGACCCAACCCTGTCTCTGTTTTAAGAAATCATGCTCTGTGTTTTTCAAACTGGGGACCTCAGTAAAATGAGCAAGGTTAATTTCTCTATATTTCACAAGAAGTTGCTACAATTCAGAGAAAAAATGTGTATGTTATTTTAACATTATGCTTAAATCACACCACTGTGATTCCACTTTCCTGTGTTCAAGTGTGGCACTTGGAGTAGTTTAATACTGAACACAATCCAGAATATCTCGTGACAAGGGTCCCAAAGCCATCTCTAATTTGTGTCTGTGGCTTAATGTCAACTTGGCTGTCCGAGTTTGACAACTGTCCATTGACACTGTCCTGTCCTGCAGCATAGAGCACTGTTAATTATTTGTTTGTTTATGATAATGGGGAAAATTCAAATCTGACACGAGTTCTGCGGTCACAGAAGTCCTGGAAAAGTTGTTGAATTTGAAAATGTGTTTTCCAAACCTGGAATTGTTTTGGAAAATGATAAATTATCCCTAAAGTTTTGATGAACTCATGGAATATTTTTTTTAAATTATGGGGGTATACTTGATAAAGCTGAGCCAGAGCCTAAGAAAGGAGAAGAAATTAGATTATTTTTTTTATTTTTAACTGGGACTCAGCCCAGCCAATCAGAGACAAGAGACCTGGCGGTCGCTATGAGATTTATTTTATCTGCCTTGTGACCCCACCTCCTCGATGTGCAGTTTACTTTACTCATTAACCTGCAGAAATACTGTCATGTAAAATTTGTAATGTAGTTATGGAGAAATCATGGAAAAGTTTAGGATTTTTTTTTATTATTACTTTTGAGTTTTACCTGTGAAATAAGAGTCAAACTCCTGGTAAAGATAAAATGAGATGTGTCTCAGCATCTCCCTTCTCAGTGAAGGTGTCTAATGTAGAAATATAACTTATTTTCTCCTCCTGCATGGGAGGCAGTTTGTCTTTTACCTTCATCCCTTCAGCAGTAATGAAGCTTAATTATGATAATGAAACTACACAGAGAGCGGAGGAAAAGAGGCGCTCGTCCAGAGCCGTCAGCCAAACAGTTTCCAGATTCACATTCAGATTAAATCAGTTGGCATGCAAACTGAATTTGAAGAACAATGGGGAGAGTTTCAGGCTGCCCTGCCGTGAAACAACAGCTCAGATAGTGAGTTTACAATGACAAAAGAAGTGATAAAATGAGAGTGATGACCTCGGCGGGGGATGAGCCGCAGGTTGAGTGTCGCCTCAGACAAACTACCTGTTGAGACTGTTGTCACATCGTCCAAAACGAGAACTGTTCACATCAGGATAAAAACAAAACAAGTTACAGTGGAGTCCATTTTTTTAATGGCCATCAGTGCTGTTTTTAGCCGCGTCTCTAGTTTCATAAGACAGTCAGTATCTCTGCACAGAGTGAACAGATTTTTCTCCGATGCTGGCGTTTATTTTCCCAACTGCAGCGTTGCACTTAACCAGCGGACACATTTCAGGTCAAATACACTTCTTGTTTTGTTGTTTTAGCAGCTTCCAGCTCCCTTCCCCTCTTTTTGAGAGGTGAGAAAAGAAACCCCATCCACACACACACACACACACACACACACACACACACACACACACCACCCCTAACTTGTATGTCAGCCATAACTCAGAATACCACAGTGCTGGCTTTGCCTGTAGGTTCATGAGCTTGAAGGAGTTGGGCTCTGCCATCAGCCTTTAGGAAAGAGTGTAAGGGACTAACGAGAACTAACGAGATGACGAAAACCGGGTGTGAAAAAAAAAAAATTCTTAACTGAAATTAAAAAAAAGAAAAATAAATAAAAATAAAAACTAGTGAGAAGTGCAAAACTATAACAGCCTTGACGCTGACACAGGATATGTTTGTTTAGAGTGAAAAATAAGTGCTGCATGTAGATTAAAAAAATGTAAATATTGTTTCTTACTTTGTTAACCCTGCAGGGTAAAACACACAGGATTTCCGCCATGTTGTCCCCATGTGGCTGTGGAAAATGATTCATTGCTTTTCCTCTGTTTCTTCCCCACCCACTTTCCCCTCCTCCTACCCCCTCCTCTCCCTGTTCACACCTCTCTTTCTCTCTCTCTCTCTCTCTCTCTCTCTCCCTCTCTCTCCCTCTCCCTGCAGTGGACTCCTGAGGGCCGTCGTCTGGTCACCGGCGCCTCCAGTGGGGAGTTCACCCTGTGGAACGGACTCACCTTCAACTTTGAGACCATTTTACAGGTGAGCACCCTCACTGCGCTCATGTCACCCTGAACGCCGGTGAATTGGCTCATTTTTAGGTCTTAAAACCTTTGGGAAAGCACGTTAAAGGCTGACAGTGTGGGCCAAAGCAGCCACAGTTTCACAAAATCCACAGAGGAAAGTTTTACGCTTCAATTCATAAGAGCTGAGAGTTGGAGGCGAGCTCAGATCTGCTGGAGGCTCTCTCCAGAAGCTAAAAGCAGCCTCACTGTGTTTTGTCTGGACGCTCGGCACAGTGAACAAGCCCGTCCCAGACCACCTGAGAGGTCTGGACAGTTCATACCATCACAACAGCAGATCAGAAATGTATTTTCCCCCTGAACTTTTCGGTGCTCTGTAAAACAGCAGCAGTTTTGAAAAATCCATCCAGTGTAGGAAACGGTGACTCCCTAAGTTTCCACTTGCTCTTATATCACATTTCAAAGCAAACAAAATCTCAGTCTTTTGTAAACCCTCTCCAGTCCACCAGCACACGTCTTGATAGTAAACACTAATCTGAATTCCATTTCCAAGCACATTTCTGCCATCTAGTGCAGTGGTTCTCAAATGGGGAACATGAGTTTATAAAATGTTCATTCATAATTCCTAAAATAATTAGCCTATGCTATAATAAGTTAAATTAAACAAAAAAAAAAAATGTAAATTTGATAAAGCACATTTTATCTTCAGTTTTCCCTCTGGGTTTCCTGAAGGTGTCAGATGTGAGGACATTTGTTCGCTATGACCAGGAACACTGGTTTTGTCTAGGGATGTCACGATTATTTGATTTCACTAATATCCGCGATTTTAAACTCCACGGTTAATTATTCGTGAAGGCTCCTAAACACCGTCACTTTCCTAAGATCACGCCGGACGCGGAACCATAGGCAGCGCAAGTCGCACAGAACCAAAACAACTGCAAACTGTGAAAAAAAAATCTGGGTTTGCCCAGATTTATCTAACAGACATTTCTCTGGATCCAATAGAAGTGCAGCTTTCGTTCTCAACCACACTAACATAGGTCTACTAGCCAATCAGAAGTAGGGCGGGGGCGGGACTTGGTTGTTGACAATCAGGCGCTCCGTGTGCCGTCAACAGTGAGCCTCGTTAGCCTTCAGTGACGCACTGCAACCCACAGGATGGACCGCAGGTTCATGAAGCCCGGGGAAGACAGTAAGAATGTCTCTTAAACCGATGATGTCGGAGCCGACAGGATTCGGCACGCCTACTTTACATATCGTTATCTCCTAGACCGTTTATGAAATACAGAAACTTTAAAAAACGTCGGAAACCTGAGAAACGGAGCTTTGCGCCTATATACAGTGACATTACTGTAACTCCGTAGGACTACTGAAACTTCGACCGTCCAATCACAGAAGAGTCCCGGTGTGTCACATGTTTGTAATATATGAGCTTCTCATATCGTAAAAAGCACTCACTCATTGCACAATTCCACAACCATAAAAAGCATGTAACATTGTAACATTGTAATTTATTTTCACTGTTACAGTGTTATTTATGTTTCAAAGGGAAGCTAAATATTATTTTTGTTATGTTGGCATGGCAATAAATGAAACGTGAATATCTATAAGGAGTGTTCATGTGATTTTATACATTTATAGTGTGAAATTAATTAATATAATCATAAAATCATGATTATTTCTCTGACAATAATCGTACCAAGAAAATCTATAATCGTGACATCCCTAGTTTTCACATGCTTTTCAGGTGATCAGATCACAAGTGGACAGGTGTGAAGAACCTCAAACACGCATTATGATCTGATCACTCAAACCGCTTGCAGAGGTGCTCCGGGACACAGCTGACCACATGTTTTTTTTTGTAGACGCTAATACACCCTAATGTTTCCCCGATAAGGACGTAGTGAGTGGAAACGATGGAGGCAGTAACCGAATCTGGTCGGCTGAGACAGGTTAGACACGCGTGATGAAAACAGCAGGTCTGAGCGGCGATGTGTCTCGGTTAGCCAAAGTGAAAATATCCCTCTTGTTGGAAATGAAAGACCTACAGCTCTTACTCGCACTTCAACAAGATCCATCCAGAGCCTTCATGTCACTCACTGTTGTGTGTAAAAGCTGCTGTGTTGATGTTCGTGTTGGTGACGAGCCGCCCTGTGTGTCCCCGCAGGCCCACGACAGCCCCGTGCGAGCCATGACCTGGTCTCACAACGACATGTGGATGCTGACGGCCGACCACGGCGGCTACGTGAAGTACTGGCAGTCCAACATGAACAACGTCAAGATGTTCCAGGCTCACAAGGAGGCCATTAGAGAAGCCAGGTTTATACCCAATCTACCATTTTCTGTAGTTAACCCAAGACTGTTGTTATTGTCAGTGTCATTGCCCGTCCTGCAGTACTGGGGTGCAGCCACAAGGGGGCGCTGTTCCACGTCCTCCCCGCCCCCGTGTCGGCCCATGTTCTTGTCGTTGATACATGACAGATGTAAGTGTGTGCTGTTGCAACACTGCATTGATCTGTTGTTGATATTCCTCCTATTATCTCTATCATTTCCTGTGGCTGATGAGCTGTTGTTTCTTCATTTTTTAAATTATTTTTTTTCTATACATATTTCCTATGTACAGAAAAGGTTGATTTTTTTTTTTTTCACGGTCTTGTTGAATAAAGTGATCTCTATTCCTTTACGTTAAAGAAACACTGGGTTCCAGGGGTAGGCCCAATGGGGATGCAGCTTGACCAATAAAGTTGAGCGGAGGGTTGTAATAAGAACCAATAAAGGCCCAGAGTTTGACTTTTAACCAATAAAGTTGAGTCAAGAACTTTAAGAACGGACCAATAAAGTGGAGCAGAGGGTTTCCCTAATAAAGACAATAAAGTGAACATTATTACAGTATGGAAGTGGCTCCTCCACACACATTTCAGTAGAAAGCGTCTCACACTGTTGGGTTGAACGTCCTCAGATCGCCTGCTGAACCTTTTTCCTGCTTTTTGTTGCTCCCAGACACCCACAAACTAGCCATAGCTATTTCAATAAAGTTATTTTTTTATTATTATTATTATTATTATATTATTATGTTATGCTGAAACCATGCCAAACACGCCTCCTGGGGACTCAGGGCACTTGGCTAGCTCAACTTCCACTTTCACACCTCGACAGCAGAGAGGAAACTGTAGTTCCAGAGGAAAATTCCCCCTTCATCGTTCCTGTTGGGAATCTGATCATCAGCCGTAAAGTCTTAACTCTCCGTCACGTGTCAGACTGTGAAACGAGTGTTTAAGTTCCCGCCGGGGCCGTTCTTCAGTCTGAATTGAAAAGCAGCTTTAATAGGCGGTGTTTTTTTTTTTTTCTTCTGAGATACTAAATACTGCACCACAAGATTTGGATGTCGTAGCTGTTACCATAGAAACGTTGCATGTGATTTGAAGCCAGATGAAGTGAAGTTACATCAGTCACCGAGAAACCTGCATCCCACCTGTCTTTTGAGTGAGACCTCAGACCGGTCAGCTCTGATCTCAGATCAGCTCTGACTGATTTGTCCACACATTTATATGTGAGCTCTGTAGTCAGATATCAGATATGCTTTTTTTTTTTGTTTGTTTGTTTTTTCGTTTTTCTGCCCAGTATTTAAACCACAGAACCTGAATTGGAGTAGAACAGACTTTTCAATTCAAAATCAACGTAGGCCGCAGTGGCGGTCATTTTTATAGTCCAGTCATTTTATGAAAAAACCGAGGACAAATTGCAAGAGAAGCAAACTCAACTGATTTTGTATCCTCAGTTTGTCCTGAGTGAGGGGAAAAAGTCCCAAGGAATCCCATTGGTGGAAAGTTTTTAACACACAGGGCAAAGGGGTTCAAAATTTTACTTTCAGATATCACTATAAAAATTCACAAGTTGATTACACACACAAAGACAAGAAAAAAAGTAAATTACAAGTTCTTTAAATTATTCTGTTTACACATGCATATCACACATTATCTGATTTGATATGCACTAATTGGAATATAATGAATAAATGCCAGAAGAGACATTTAAACAGTGAATTAAAAGGTTACTATATATATAGTAACCTTGAATTAAAAGGTTACTACATAACAGTGAATTAAAAGGTTACTATATATATAGTAACCTTGTAATTCACTGTTTAAATATCTGTTCTGGCATTTATTCCTTATATTCCTTATTAGCGCATATCAAATCAGATCATGTGTGATATGCATGTGTAAACAGAATAATTCAAAGAACTTGTGATTGACTTTTTTTCTTGTCTTTGTGTGTGCAATCAACTTGTGAATTTTTATAGTGATATCTGAAAGTAAAATGTTGAACCCCTTTCCCCTGTGTGTTAAAAACAGTGTTTTTTGGTAATATGTGGTCATAAATAGGTGATTTTCAAAACTTTCCACCAATGGGATTCCTTGGGACTTTTTTCCCCTCACTCAGGACAAACTGAGGATACAGAATCAGTTGAGTTTGCTTCTCTTGCAATTTGTCCTAGGTTGACCCCAATTTTGGCCTAAAATTACTGGACTATTATGTGTCACTGGCGATGCAAACTGTGGCCACTGTACCAGGCTAACATCCAGATAAACCGACTTGCAGCAAGTCGCTGACCGGCTGAAGGTGAGCGTTGTGGAGCACGGAGAGGCGACTTGTCCTGCTGGAGGGGAAATTGAGGATTAATGAACCAACTGGTGGTAACTATTCATGTTGATTACTGCTTTTAGCGAGCAGCCGCAGTAACATGTCTTCTCAGGCTGGTGGGACACGCTTTACGGCAGCTCTGATGTGTGTGTCGTCACCATAGCGGCTGACCACGACCGCTTTCCAGCTCTGTGCCAGCCAACCGGTTCCACGACTGCTCTACTCTGTTCAAGTTCTGTGATTTAAACAAACAAGCCAAAGGAAGCCGCTGCTTACAGGTCACTCTTTTGTTCTTGATTTGAGTCTTTTTTTCTGCAGCAGATCAGGCAGCAGCCGGCAGGTCCCGTTCCTCAGCGCTCTTATGGCCGTGTAGAGAGGGAAATACACACTCTGAGCTCCTCTCACCAAGTGGCTGACTCACATTTCCTTTTCCTAAACTACAACCCCCATGCTTTGTTTTCCTTTACCCATCCCTGGTTGTGGCTCTCACAGAATGTGGAAGCTAGCAGGTGTAAGTCGGTGCGTAGTAAATAAATGACGTTGCTTGCAATAACTAGATTGCGGAGTGGAGATCTGTCCACACAGAACTAAGATATGATAGACATGCGCTGCTTTGATTTGTGAATTTTCTGATCAGATCTCAGTCCAGTTTTCAAAGCGCACACACACCTGACATCTGACGCGTGCTTGTGTGATCGGCTGTACCTGGTCTCATTGAAACGACAGGTGTGACCCCGGACACCCACTGTTACACTGGTTATGTCTCAAACCCCATCCCAGTTCAGCTGGTAGTCAGTTAGTGACGTCAGTGAGTGATTGATTGATTGATGATTGATTATACTTTATTGTCAGGCAGGGCTGAAATGTTTTATGCATTGCCAGCAGCTCCATTTGTAACCGCACATATCAACAAAGACATGAGGACAAGAAACACAAAAGCAATCAGTTACCCAACATTACACTCACTGAGGACAAGCTTAGCTCAGTGCAGATACCAAGGCTCTTTAGCAGACATTCCACCTGGGATTGTGCTCCTCATGTGACTTTAGGAAGGACAGACCCACTGAAGACCCTGTTAGAACGTGGAACCCCGTATCTGCAGTTTGATGGCAGCTGAACGTCCTCACTCTTCTGAAAGTGCTGTTGGCCAGCGTCAGTGTGTTGTTACGGCAGGCAGGCTCATGAAGTTTGATGTGCAGCGTGCTTCAAGCCGACGGCCACACACACCATAACGACGATGAATAGTGACAGCCAGATTTAACGTGTTAGCTGCTAACTTTACCAGCGTCATCAAACCTAACTGCTGCACATCCGCAAAGGTTTTATTCTGAGGGTTTCGCTGTACGGCCCCACCAAACGTGATGTAACCCCGCAGACTAGCATCCGTCCAGCTGATCACTGAAATAATCCACTTACAGGTTTTCTCTCACTTCACACAAGATTTTGTTGGAGTACTTTTCATTTTTAACCACAGACACCAGCAGCTCCTGCCACACAGCATGTCTCCTGTTTGTTTCTCTGTGGGAAGAGATGGGTCATGTAGTTCAGGCCGCCCAGAAACAGTGATGATGATGATGATTTTTATCTCATGACAAACGTGTGGAGAGGTGATGTGAAGGAGCTGTTCTCTCTCGTCCTAAGCCAGTGTCTGACTGCGTCGTGAACGGCGCCTTTATTCTTATAAAGTTAACCGAACCTCAGCTTCTGTCCCACCCACACCCAGAGTTGTTACAGTTTTGTGTTTTTCATTAGTTTCTGTTTGTTGTTTTTGTTGTTAGTTCAGTTTAGTTTCCAGAGCGGGTTTTGCAGGTTTCAGTTTAGTTTTTATTGTTTTGAAAATATTCATTTTGAGTTTTTATTCTAATCTTGGGGGTTTGTGAAGGCAGCGACTCCCTGTCATGAGCACCAACGCAAACTCACACACACATCTGACCAAACTGACCAACAGGAAAACACACTTTCTGTAGATTCTGATTTTATTTTAGTTCCTTCTGTATGTACTCAGTTTTTTTTTTCTGAAGTCTAGTTTTCATTTTTATTCGAGTTAACTGAAATGTTTTGTCACATCCCATCCTCGTCCCATCCTTGTCGCAGACCTACTTTCTGCGAATTTCTTTCAGGATGAATAAAGTATCTATCTATCTACATCTAGTTTTAGTTTGTAGTTTAGTTTTAGTGAACTAGAATAACTTGGCCCACACTGCAAGCTGGACTCTCCTCATTAGGTATCCCATAAACCCTTGCACAACCAAAACAAAGAGAATGGAGGAGTAAAACAAAAGTTGGGGCCTTAGTGTAAAAGTTTCGATCTAAACAGCGTGACCTTAGCTAGGTTTGAGGGAAAAAACAGTAAAACTGTGTGTCCTCTGCCAACAGCATCATTACGTCCATGTTTAGTGTTGCTCTCCTGCACCGTCATCCATCAGTAAAAACCCGGCAGGTGTTCACTTAGGTCACTTCTGGTAAGTGAGCGTAGAGTTAGGGTTAGTGCCCTTGTTTTTGCAGTGCATCATGGGAATTTTATAGGCTGGAACTGGTTTGTCTGACAGGTCACTCTCTGCCCGCTGAGCTCGGCTCGGTTTGAGACGCAGCTGCTGTCATGTTATTTAGCGTCGCTGTGGAAGATGAGTCACAGTGCAGCTCTTTTCTCCTTTCCTTCCAGAGGTTTTGTGCCCCGGGGGCGTGTCAGATGTCAGGCCGGGCCTTCGCCCTGTCGCCCCGTCGCCCCCCCTCCCACCCCCCCTCCTGCCCTTCCTGTCTCTCTCCAGCTTCTGTCACTAGCGAGTGAAGCACAAACACCAAATAATCTGAAAAAACATTTTACATGTGTTTGTTTGTTTGTTTTTTTTTATCTTTGCCATTTTCTAGTATTTTACACCCATTTTTTTTTTTTCTTTCAATTCACCTCATAGGCCAGTTTGTTCAGTTTAAAACTAACACATTTATTTTGGGAACTATTAAAGCGTGTTAAGGGGGAAATAAACGGGAAATTTCCTGACGGAGCCAGGGGAAACGGGGAGGTTTCAGCTTTATTTCTCACAGCACCATCACACTCCCCTCCTGGTCTCACTCGTCCTCCTTCAGGGACACGGGGCCTCACCAAAACAAAACGCTGGGTTTGTGCTCGCGTTAGCAGCAGCTCGATACGTCCCAGCACCTCCCAACGCAGCAGCACTGCAGTGTTTCTTTACCTCCATTCAGTTTGCCCTCCTTCACCTGCTGCTCAGACTTTATCACAGCTGGAGTCTCTCTTGAGGTTTAGCAGGAGTACGACATGCGGTTTAGTGGTGTTGATGTTTTCTGTTATGGGGTTTGAAAGTGTTGATTAATATTTAAAGGTTGTGCTGAACTGAAACAGGTGAAGATGACATTAGGTAAGAGTTAGACGGCTTTTAGCCAGACTTGAAGCGAGGCTTTATTTTGGTTTGTCTGGGGGTTTCGGGCGCTGTGGTTGTACTTTTGGGTTTTAAGTGTAAACTGTTGGGTTTGTCTCTGCGTTTGCCGCCTCACCACCTGTCATTACACTGAACGGCCTGCAGATGGAGCCATTTTTCTTTTAGTAGTCTGACACACACACACACACTTAAACAGTGAGTTTTAGGTGCAAGCTGAGCAGAATAGCACTCTGACATTGCCTATAGGTGAAGAAGTCATCTTTGGAAACTTTGATATTAGATTGTCCTTTAGGAATATGGTTAATATACACATTATGCTTAATCTACACTAGAAACTAATCTTTATCAGACTCTAGAGTTTGAGCATTTAATAATAAGTTTCCAGAAAGTTCTGGAAAGCTTTCCTGCCGAGTAAACCTGAGCTGTCATTCAGTCACTTCAGTCCTGCGTGTTTCACCAGGCTGCCGAGGGTTTAGTCACCCCGAAATCCATAATTCAGTGGAATCAGATGGAGTGCAGGTTGAAAAAATCCCCGGCACAGCAGACAGCACAGCTGCACTTTGAACTGTCTCTCTGCTGTGTTTGTGTTCACTGATAAACTCACGTCTGCACTGTTGACGAGGACGGTTTATCTAAAGGTTTAAAATAGTATCAGAATTAGTCAACAATATTTGCACAGATTCGACTCTGCAAAATTGATTAATCACTGCATATCGAGAAACATAGAGGGGGATTTCAGCAGGGCTGTGGAGTGCGATTCTTTTTTGGACATATTTAATGTTTTCTGCCCACAGTCGGCTTGTTTTATGCAGATTCAGGCAGAAATATCACACGAGTTGCTCTTGCAGCTGCTCAGAGCACGGCGAGCTGAACACATCCATGGGAATCTGAGACAGCTCGCCTTTTGTTACTTTTGAACGCAGCGTACCTGAACGCATCACCACCGTCACGTGAAACAATCTGATGCTGTGACTCCTCAGACCAAAACGTACAAACGCCAGCAGCAGCAGTGCATGTAAACTGTCTGATGTGAAGCTCATCCTGCTGGCAAACTGGCAGTAACCTAAACACTAAATTCCCCCTTAAGAGAAATCTCAAGTGAGAACAAAACCTTCCCAGCAGCGCCACCCTGAGGACAGTCATGGTAACACTTTGTCATAACGATCATTCGTAGGTCATTTATAAGACATTAGTTCATGATGAACAAATCAAGAATAAAACATTAGTACACCTCTATAAATGATTAGTTAATACTGTGTGCGTATATCACAGTTATGTTGTAAATCATCTACAAATGATTAGTTAATTATGATATTCACAAACAAATCATTAGTAAATGTATTTGTTGACCTAATGTATGAATAGTTTACACTTTAGACTAGGCGATACAGAAGCACCTGTAAATGACGGTAAATGTCAATAATTCATTAAGGAAACATTTACTAGGAGATTAAATATGTCATAACTAGCTAATCATTTGTAACGTAGGTGTGATGTCAAAGGTCACATCTCAAAGTCTGTCAGCCGGTTGCCTTTAAATTTGGTGAGCACATCCCGGCTCCCGAGAGGGTGAACCCTGTCGCAATACATCTGTCTGGCCGGCCCTTTCCCGTCCAGCAGCTCCCAGGCCAGCGTGGCGTCGCTCCTCCTCCTCCTCCTCCGCCCCCCCCCCACCACCCCAGGGCTCAGCAGGTGAAAGCTCACCCCCAGATTCACCCTCTCTGTGCCCAGAAGAGTCCCGAGCTCAGCAAAACAAGAAAATTCAGGCAGAGGGCAGGGTCTCTGCAGGCAGACACACACACACACACACACTCTGCTAGTGGCTCACAAGTCATGATGGAGAGGGTCAGTTTTATTTTTTCAACTCATTCTTCCTTGCTTATTTTTATTGATTTATTGATTTTGCTGGAAACTCCTCAAGGACCCCTGGACTCTGAAAACGGCTGTCCCAGCTAACTTGTATTATTATTATTATTATTATTATTATCAGCCTGGTTGTCTGTCTCAGCCTTGCAGCCTTCACACAGTGAGCCGCTCTACATTTTTGGGATTTAGGTGAAAATTTGCACACAGAACACCAAGGTGACCAACGGGTAATTCCATGTTACTTAACAAGCAAACATGCCTCATCTGTGTTTTTTTGTTTGTTTGTTTGTTTGTTTTTTTTAATCTCGTCTCGCCGCTGCCCAGTTCCCCTCCCGGCCCTGAGACAGACAGATAAAAGAAATGCAAACTGTTTGCAGCCGGCCTGCAGCCTCAGCGTCCCTCTGCCAGGAAACATTCGAGTCCCGCTCGGCTGCTGGCAGGCCGCCAGCTGTGGCCTGTGCTGTTTTCACCGCCGGCTGCATCTCGTGTTGGGAGCAGTGAAGTCCGAGGCAACGTTTTAAGAATTTGCATGTTTTTTTTTTCAGTCAGTGTCTGAACTGGCTGGTAGAAATCAGAGAAAACCCTTTGACTTTAACACTGAGGGGAGCCGTCACACCTCGAGCTGCTCACGGGAACCAAGCAGAATTCAAACTAGGGATGGCAAAATTGGAAAATATTTTTAATCGGTTAATTGTCGGTTAACTGATAACCTTAAAAAGGCCATAAAATTACGCAAATCCTGTCTATACAGGGGCAAACTGAAATAGGTTCACTGACGCACTAATCCAGGAGAGCCACCATAGTGAGTTATAGCATCCAGGTAATCCAATAAAGTTACTCTAAGCATGATCTAAAACATTTTGAAATGGTCTAAAAAGCAGTAGCATTTCTGAAGAGAGGCATTTATTTAAAGCTTCAGTTTGATTGATTGATTGATTGAAATGAAACATCGGTATATGTGTTAATGGGCAAACAAACATTTTTAACTGACAGGATTAATCGGTTAATGTTGAAACGGTCGATTATCGGTTAAACGACTATCGATTAACATCCCTAATTCAAACCTCATTTTTTTGTGCAGAAACTCTCACAAAAATCCAGCGAGTCAGCAAAGCCGGGGTCCCGTTCAGTGTGTGTGGCAGCGGGTTTCAAACAGGGGTCCTTGGGGTTTTCAGGAAAATGAGGAGTTGTAAAATTTTACTATATTCTTTGAGAAATGTCACCGCTTTGAATCTGTTTGTTAGTGACATCTTAACAGTTCAGTGCTCAACACAAACCGTCCGTCAGCGACTGGGACGCTCAGTCTCTTTCAGCCCGTCGGTCCACGGCTTCATGACAGTCAGAGTTGGGCTCTCGGGGTCTTTCACACCAGTAAATCAGAAATTAAACATCATCCAATTTGTACCTTTTTGGAGAAATAATAATAATTACAATAATAAAAAGAATATTTATTTATAGAGCTCTTTTCAAAATCAGTGTAACAAAGTGCTTCAAAATGGCAGAAAAGAGTAAAATAAAATAAAATAAAATGAAACAAGCCTTTCCAAAAGCAATGTGGAGTATAAAAATCAATAAAAGATAATAAACAGGAAAACGGTGGAGCACCTTCACAGAGCATCGACTGAAGTGTCCTGTAAACTGTGAACTGCCCTTAATGCACTAAACACTGAATATCCAAAATATCTGCCATACTGAATCACAGTATTTTTTTTTTTTTTTCCCCGTCAACTTCTCAGGTGTGTCAGTGGTTAAAAATTGTTTTCCGGCTCGTCTGCTGCTCTTGGTTTACGTCTCTGTCTTCAGAGTTGGTGTAGATTTGAGGTAAATGACTCATTGATGGCTGGATCCTCCTCGTGTTAGGACTGTGGAGGCTCCTGCAGCCATGGAGGAAAGTCAGATGTGTTTTTCTTGGATGTCGGGTGTAGGCGTGAGTCTCGTGCAGGAAACCTCCCGGCACGCCGCTGGGCTGACGCTGCGTTCACTGGCTTCATTATTTTTGGAGAGAAGCGGCTCATGGTGGCCATCGGGGTTTTGGATCGGCGTCTCCTCAGCTGTCCTGGCCGGTTTCGTCAGAGTCAGGTCTTGTTTTGGTGTGTTGTCTGGAGAACCTCTTGAGGGTTTTTGTTTAAGAGGCTCCAGTGTTTGTTTGAGCCTGTTGGGCTGATGTTTGACCCGTGGATCCACATTTCATTGTATTTGAGGTGGACTGTGTTCGTGGCAGGCAGGATGGGAAATCACCAAACGCTGGTGCCGGCCTCTTCGGCAGGAAGCCCGGCTGGCGTTCACAAGTCTCTCTGGATTTTAAAGGTCCCACATTATTCACCTTTCAGGATTTTAATCAGCGAAGTCTCTCCCAGTTTGGGGTCAGAGTAACGTTTTCCTCCTGGTTCTGCAAGTTAATGTCACTCAGCCGAATCTGAATTCAAATCAAACTGAATGCACATGAACTCTTAGCCATCACAACGCTGGACTCTGATTGGCTGACAGCAGCAGAATCCTGCAAATTCAAAATGAGGTAAAAAATTGGACGGATTTGAGTCGTTTGTTTGGTGAGGGAGCCAATCAGGACCGAGTCCGGCTGTGACGTGTTTCCTTAAACCGCCTGAGGAAAAAAAAAAGAAGCCTGCAAATGTAGAAACTTAAAACATAACCACTTGAAAAAACAAAACAAAAAAATGATCTTTTTTTTTCCTCACAAATGAGTCATGTAGCATAAAGAATGTGAAGAATAAAGTCTGATGGGAAATGATGCAGGTCCTTAAATAACTGATTTGAATTAATTTCTGATTATAAAAACAGAGAAAAACAGTCATGATAACCGTGTGGCTGAACCGTCCATCCATTATCAAAATTGCAATTAATTCATTTGACTAATTGGTTAAACTAATAGTTTCAGCACTAGATATTGAATGAACAGTCTAAAATTTGAATTCTTATAATTTGGGATCTTTAAAAAGCCAGTCACCAGGTGAGGTGGTGGGATTGGCCGGTGAGTGCCGGGACGTCCCGGCGGCGGCGGCGGGGCCTGTGTGTGCCTGCCTTGCTGACTGTCTCCCTCTCCCTGCCTGTGTCTTCAGCTTCTCGCCCACGGATAATAAATTTGCCACGTGCTCGGACGACGGCACCGTCCGAATCTGGGACTTCCTGCGCTGCCACGAGGAGAGGATCCTCAGAGGTACGTCCTGCCGAAAACACCGGCCGGCCATAGAGACGGCACTGCGCTACACACACACACACACACACACACACACACACACCACTGACAGAACAGTTTCACTATTTTACATTTTAGATTTTTAGGTCAGAAGTGAAAGTTCTTCCGATCAGTCAGAACACAAACACAAACACAAAGTGCCTCACAGGTGAAAACAGCAGCGTAAGATGCTACGAGAAAATCTTAACAGAACTGAGGAAACACTAGAGGAAGGGGTAAGACCCATAAAAGGTGGATAAAAAGCTTTAAAAAAGCAAAACAAAATAGTACTAAAAAGAGTGAGGCGTTAAAAGGGTTAAGGTCAGACCAACAGGTGAAACCCAACTAAACAGTTAAATGAATGAATGAATGAATATGAGTAAATGAATATATTTTAAATAAGAACCCGACCAAAAAGGCACATCTTTTAGAAAGACACAGAGACCGTCGCACGTTTTCAAACTGAAATATTGCCTCTTCCTCACACCAGCCACTGAAACTGAAAACTTAATATTTTGATTAAAGATGCTAAACAGGCAGTAGGATAATTGTTATTCCTCAAATCGAGGCTAATAAATATTTCTGGGTGAAACAGCTGAGAGCCGTCACTGCTGTCGTGTTTTTGGCTTCAGTTTGTCTCCAGTCGTTTTTTAGTTTGTAAAAGTCATTTATCCTCTCAGTCGAGTTTCCAAAAGGCTTAAAAAAAATATCTGATACTTGGTGAGCAGCTGATTTTTTATTTATTTTTAAACTAACACATTATGCCACTGATTGAAAATATTTGCAGTAAATCTGGTCAAAACATGCCGGTGTTCCCGCTGCCCGTCACAACACTGTCATGTTCACAGCTACATCTGAATAAACTTGTCATCGTATTTGTGATTAAATACAAAATGCAGCTGTCAGATGTTTTTACACTTTTCTGTGTAGCTTTTCAAAAGTGAAATGCTTTGTACACACTAATAAAACCTATAAAAAAACAACAACAAAGAATTGAAAAAATAGAATAATAGAAATGGCATTTTACTTTTTGCCAAGTGGAGCCCAGAATTTGGTCATCCAGTGCAGGAGGAAATGACATTTATTTATGTACTTATGTATTTATTTACTCATTTACTTGTTTATTTAGATGCCCATTACTCAGCACTGAGGTAGCAGCTATTCCTCCTGGGATCCACACAAGTAAAACATGAACATTACATCAGAACACAAAATAATCATGTAACAACTATTAAAAAAAACAAAAAAAAAAACAAACAATGAAGCAACATCAATAAACCTTTCAGTAACGATAATTACAGCAGTGACAAAGTGGCTGCTCTGTTGGGAAATAATCAGTCAATAATCAGTGAAACGTCGCCACATGGCCACATGTAGACTGGATGGTGTGAACAGAACGGCTCTGCAGCTTCAGGCTTCATGGAGAGGAAAATGACTTTCTTTACCTGTCATGACCAGAATTATATAAAAAAAAAAAAAAATAGAAAGGTGGGAAAGTGTAAACCCAGTAGAAGGCCTGTTTGTCTTCACTTCTTTTTGCTCTGAAGTGTTTGTGCCCTCCAGCACGACTGACAGCAAATGCATGTTTTGTTTTGTGCGTTATAAAGTTGACTTGACCTGCATCAGGCTGTGGGTTGTTTCCAAATCTGTTCACAGCACATTAAGTACATTCTTTTCACATTAAAAAAACACTTTGCTTTAGGACTGAACAATACAGTTAAAAAAAAAATCACAGTTATCTTGACAGATACTGTTACTGTGATATAATTCATGATTTCTGTAACTCCACCAAACCCCATTTAGAAATATTTTACCTTGATCAGAAACCTGTAGCTTCATAGATTTGCATGTTGCACTTGGTCATATTGTGATTTTTGATAATATTTTGATTAATTGATTAAGTTCCTCATGTCCTGTGTCTGTCACACACACACTCACACACACACTCACACACACGTGTCTTCTTGTCTCCAGGTCACGGTGCTGATGTTAAATGTGTGGACTGGCATCCCACCAAGGGCCTGGTGGTCTCCGGCAGCAAAGACAGCCAGCAGCCAATCAAATTCTGGGACCCAAAGACCGGCCAGAGCCTGGCCACCCTGTGAGTTTCAGAGAGGCAGAAAACTTTGTCAACACATCGTGTCCTGCTGTTTGTGAGGGAGATGAGGCTGATGTTTTGGTGCAGTTACACGCTGAATAAGATAAACTGAATGTGAAGACTAAAGTCGGCGCAGTACTGGACTCTGATTGGACGGATTTGAGTAATGAAGGAGCCAATCAGAGCCATTTCTAGTTGGGTTGTGTTTTCTGGAGTTGGTCTGAAATGGAACGAAGGAAATTTGAAAATACAATAACTTTAAATTCAGACACTCAAAATAAATATTTGTATCATTCATATGAAAATAGAAGAATATTTGAATTTCTATGACAGAGGAGCGTTAGATGTCGCGATGCTGCGTTTGTGGCCGCCTCGTGTCTGACACTCTCTCTCTCTCTCTCTCTCCCCCTCCCCTCGCTCGCCCGCCCCTCAGCCACGCCCACAAGAACACGGTGATGGAGGTGAAGTGGAACCTGAACGGTAACTGGCTGCTGACGGCATCACGTGACCACCTCTGCAAACTGTTTGACATCCGGAACCTGAAGGAGGAGCTGCAGGTGTTCAGGGGCCACAAGAAAGAGGCGACAGGTGAGACGTGAAACCTGCGAGAAGTCAAACAGGAACACACACCTGGTGTTGAAAGGGGAGAGGATTTGGCTGCTTCTTTTATCCAAAAAAAAAAAAAGAGAGAAAGTTATACAGACTTGCCTAGAGGGAAAATTTCCTGCGTTTATACAGGCACTGCAAAAACGCAAAATCTTACCAAGATTATTTGTCTTATTTCAAGTCAAAAATGTCTTATTCCTAGTCAAAATATCTCATTACACTTAAAGTAAGACATGATCACCTCAGAAGTAAATTGTTTTTAGACAATTTTCACTTGTTTCAAGTGAAAATTCACTTGAAATAAGTGAAAATTTGCTTGTTTCATTGGCAAAATTTGCCAGTGGAAAAAGTGAAAATTCACTTGAAATAAGTGAAAATTAGCTAGAAACAAGAAACAAATTTTGCCAATGAAACAAGCAAATTTTCACTTGTTTCAAGCAAATTTTCACTTGAAACAAGAGACTAAAGAGTCTAAAAACAAGTTACTTCTGAGGTGATCATGTCTTATTTTAAGTGTAATGAGATATTTTGACTAGGAATAAGACATTTTTGACTTGAAATAAGACAAATAATCTTGGTAAGATTTTGAGTTTTTGCAGTGAGGCACTTGAATGCACCAGAGGACCTACAGACTTTTCATATCCTATGAAATAAAAACATCCCTGGTCACTGCAAGTTGATATTTCTTGTTGTTTAATGAAATGAATGGAAAAATGGAAATAAATGATCCCCTGATTGGAAAAATGCACTCAAACATCTTAACAAGTTTGGTATTCTTTGGAAAACGGTTGGTTGTAAATGATTTATGCTCATGGTGCAGTAAATAGGCTAAAGCCCAAAACTTCCTCTGATTTCTCTTCCACTCAGTCGCTTACCTGAAATAAAAATCCCTGCCTGTGTAAATCTGTCGGGTCTGTGTAGAAATGAGAGTTTTCTGTGTGTGTGTGTGCTGTCCCGTCTGCAGCTGTGGCCTGGCATCCCGTCCACGAAGGCCTGTTCGCCAGCGGCGGCTCCGACGGGTCCCTTCTCTTCTGGCATACGGGGTAAAGACGACCGTTTTCTACCGAGCCACAAACAGACGGCTCGGCTTCCTGTGGGGTTTAACGCAGCAGCCGAGCCTGTGGGCCGCTGTTTAAAATGCTGGTTCCCAGTTTAGTCCCAGTTCTGGTTCCAGTGAATTATCATTTCACTGATGATAAAATAAGGTTCACTGAACACTTGGTTTCTTTTTTTTTATGACAAGAATGTGTTTTTATAAAAGCAAAATGCCTGTGTGACAGATTTTAGAGGAGCTAAACGTGTAAAATGCTCTCCATAGCAAACTCTGTTACAGCGGCTCCACGCTTCTTCCTGTGTTTCTGTCTGACTCATATCACTGCCTTGGTGTGTGTGTGTGTGTGTGTGTGTGTGTGTGTGTCAGTGTGGAGAAGGAGGTGGGCGGGATGGAGATGGCTCACGAGGGGATGATCTGGAGTCTGGCCTGGCACCCGCTGGGTCACATCCTCTGCTCGGGGTCCAACGACCACACCAGGTAATGAGGGTGGATCGACACATATATTCTGTTTAATGAATTTAAAAAAAAAATCATTTTGGATGAAACTCATTTCTATTCCAAGTTGATGAAGCTGACGTTGGCAAGTTTGTGCGGCTAAAATATCAGAAAAATATCAGAATCCTGCTTCTCACTTCTCATTGGGGTTTTCTAATAATCTCTCGCTTTATTTAACTTTTTTTTTCTTCTTTTTTTTTTTTTTTTTTTAAAGTAAATTTTGGACGAGGAATCGTCCGGGCGACAAGATGAGGGACCGATACAACCTGAACCTGCTGCCGGGGATGTCAGAAGACGGCGTGGAGTACGGTGAGCTGGATTTAGTCTGATTTAGTCCCACAAGGACCTTTAGTGTCAGACATCACATGATTGTTTTATGTTTGTCTTAGTGGTGGCTGAACAGTGAAACAGGTTAGCGGTCACTGTTGTAGCACGTCAGAGGTCCAGGTGAACTTTCTAGCCTCCACAAGTGGTCGCTGCTCTCCCTGGGATCCACACAGAAATAAATAAAGTTTGCAATGTAGAAAATGATAAGAAATAAAGCTTCTATAACCAGAACATAAATGACAGTTAGATGAGTAAATTGGTTTTACAGTCACTAAAGTGAACAATTAAAAAATTATACTTAAAATAAAACAGCAAATTGACCAAAAGAAAGAATAATAATAAATGATCAAGCAACTGAAAATTAGAATAGCAGCCGTGGAAAAAAAGTCAAACTAACAGAATTTCCAGTGTGATTTATTATCAGTGACTGTGAATGTGTGTGAAGTGGTGGTTATGTATTTATGAAATGGTCGTTTGTGTGGTGTGTTGACCGCCGGCGTCGTGTTGCAGATGACCTGGAGCCGAACAGCGTGGCCTCCATCCCCGGCATGGGCATCCCGGAGCAGCTGAAGGTGGCCATGGAGCAGGAGCAGAGCGGTACGAGCACAGCCTCCTCACGGGACGTTTACTGTCAAATCAATCAAAAGGGTCATTTTCCCAAAAACACAGCAGAACCTGTTCCCCCGTTTTCACTGCATCAGGTGGTTTTCACACTGAAAAACACAAAGGGAAATGTGTTTTCACTCATGGGAGTCAAAGGAAGTCATGGAAAAGTCCTGGAAGTTTCCATCCGAGCCGCAGGAGGGACCGTGTATTAATGCTGCTGTAGGGAGAGAAAAAGAGCTGGGCAGTTAGCTCGGTAATAGCCCCAGAAAAAAACTCAGAATTTCTGAGATTAATTTGGTAAATTTACAAGAAAAGCACTCACAAATTTATGAGGAAAAAAACTCGGAAAATTCTGAGATTGTGAAGTCGCAAATTTGTGAGAAAAAACTAGGTTAAAACAATTTATTAGAAGAAAAACTTGAAAATTCTGAGATTATAAAGTCACAAATTTAGGTTCTCCTCCTGTGGGATCCAGTCTGAAGGAAATCCTGCTGGTTTGAGTCCAGAATCCCAGTCTCCTCCTCAGCATCTGGACTCTGAAGAGACGTTGCTGTGACTTGGGCCGATTTTCTCATAAATTTGTGATTTTTAATCTTTGAAATTCTTTCTTTCTCAGAATATTACCCCTCTTCCCCGGCTCCACTGTTTTTTCTCCCTGCAGTGGCCACAATATACCCTCATGCCTTTCACTGCCAGAGAGGAATATTAATTGTTTGTAAGCATCAAACGTAATTATCGGGGCAGGATATGGATGTTGTTGTCTGAAAATGTTTATTTCTGTTTATTTACATTCTCCTCTGTGACTTTAGGAAATTCCCCAAACCCTTTCAGAAAACCCCACTGGATACAGCTGAAATGCAGCGTCAGCACATTACAAACACACCTGATATCCAGTGAAAAAGCTGATGTTTTGCAGTGAGATGTGTTGCATGGCGCTGTGCGTTGTTACGGAGCGTGGCCCTGCTCTGTGTTCAGCAGGTAAAGAGGTGGCTCCTGAGGTGGAGATGTCCATCCCCGGTCTGGACTGGGGCATGGAGGAGGTCATGTCCAAAGACATGAAGAAAGTCCCGCAGAAGAAAGTCCCGTACGCCAAACCGATCCCTGCACAGTTCCAACAGGTAAACACAGAGCGAGGCACCACCGGACCAGGTGAACTCACCTGGTTACTACCTTCACAAGAGCCTCATGGGAATCCCGCAACAGCTGTTAAATGTCAAAGTTATCATCTTAATATGGTGATTATTTTCTGTTTACTGGCCTTTCTCCTCTGCTCTGTCCAGGCCTGGGCTGAGAACAAGGTGCCTGTGATGCCCCCTGGTGGAGAATTACCCAAAGAGCGGAAGGTGGAGCAGAAACCGGACGGGAAGAAGAAAACTCAGGCAGAGATCGAGCAGGAGATGGCAGCGCTGCAGTACACCAACCCCATGCTGCTGGAGGTGGGACCTGCTGACATCATTAAGCTCGTTAGGCTCCGTTAGGCTCGTTAGGCTTCGTTAGGCTCGTTAAGCTCGTTAGGCTCGTTACTCATCATGTCTGAGCAGAAAGTAACGAGGAAGCATCAGCTGCTGATTGGTTGTTCACACGTTTCTGATCTGTTTTCCTGCAGCAAATCAAGATGGACCGCATGAACCAGATGAATACAGACGGGAACATGGGCCCCCCGCCAGGACAGGGCCCCATGGCACCCTTCCCCGGCCCTGGGGGCCCCATGCCTCCCCCGCCACAGGGCTTCCCTCCAAACATGCCCCCTCAGCAGATGCCCCACAACATGGGGCCCCCCATGGGCCCCGGAGGCATGCAGCCTCCTTTCATGCCCCCAGGACAGATGGGCCCCCCTTCCGGACCCCCACCTCAAGGGGCCCCTCAAGGCATGATGGGGCCCCCAGACATTCATGGACCGCAAGGTATGCAGAGACACCCGGGTCCCCACAGGAACATGGGCCCTCAGGGGCCTCATGGCATGGCCCCAGGACCCAGAGGGATGCAGGGGCCTCCTGGAGGGATGATGGGGCCCCCTCCTCGAGGAATGGGTCCCCGGGATCCTCAGGGACCTCCGCCTCAGGGGGGCATGATGCCACATCAAGGGAACATGATGGGCCCCCAAGCTCCTATGCAGGGTGGGATGATGGGGCCCCCACCCAGGACACATGGCAATGTGCCAAACAATTATGGCATGGGTAACATGCAGGGGCCACCCCCAGGAGGGATGCACGGGCCCCCAGGAAACATGCAGGGGCCACCAGGGAACATGCAGGGACCCCCAGGCAACATGCAGGGGCCCCCAGGTAACATGCAAGGAGCCCCTGGAAATATGCAGGGGCCGCCTGGAAACATGCAGGGGCCGCCTGGAAACATGCAGGGGCCGTACATGCAGCACCAGGTGAGACACCTGAGAGCAGAATTCAAAAAACTGAATTGTAATTTAAATTGAAATAGTTTATAGAACTGTCATGGACTGTGTTGTTGTGCTGTATTTTACATATTATTGGTGTTATTCGTCAGACTCTTGCGTAGTGCCATATGAAATTGATTTGAGTGTGTGTTTGATCTTTACAGGGCCAAAACTCAGGGCCCATGATGCACGGGATGGGGCAGCAGGGACCCAACAACAAAGGTGGGACAACATGAGACGGTTTTAACAGCTTTTGATCTGATGCAGATTCATAATCATGTGTTCATCATGTTAACACTGACACACTTTTCCCTTTTTATTCACATGAGAAGATCCGAGGGGGCCACCACCGAACCACCACATGGGACCTCCTGATCGCCAGGGGCCTGGAGGGCCTGGAGGCCCCGGGGGACCTGGAGGCCCCGGGGGACCCGACCAGGGCTCAGGGCCTTACTGGGGTGACGGCCAGCAGGGCCGGCGTGGACCACAGGACTTTGACGGAGGCCAGGATTTCCACGGCCGAGGAGAGGAGGGCTGGAGAGGAGGACCCGGCCAGGGCTACCAGGGGGGAGGAGGGGGCCACCGAGGGGGCGGCGGGGGCGGGGGGAACGGCGGCAACTGGGGGCCCGAGGAGAGGTTCCCCCGTGACGGTGCAGACTTCCGAGGACGGAGAGACGACAGGTGAGTTTGTTCAGGTCACTGCTGACCTCAGAGGTCGAGTGTCACTGAATCTTCTGTCGTGTGACTTGGATCCTTTCTCATCAAACTGCAGAGCCACAATCCTGTGTAATTTTTTATTAAAAAGCTCATCTAAAATTATTGCACTGTTATTAGCTGTTATTAGAGTTAAATAGTTATTTTTCTCAGGAGGTACAAACCTCATGGGAACAAAACATTGTTGAGTTTGAGTTTGTTTAACAGTTTTGTTGACTTTTCTGGAACCTGAAAATGCATTCAAGTAAAAAAAAAAAAGTCACTCCATGTCTGTGCCACAGTATCATTAACTTTTAGGGTTACTGTAAAAAAATAAAAACAAATAAAACAAGGTAGCCCAGTACTTCTGGAGGCAAGAGGAGACATGGCTCTTGGTTTCATTATTCAGTGAAATGATGAAACTCTCCACATGAGGATGTGCGTCTCAGCGGGGGGTTTAGGACAGTTTCACCTCCTCGCCCCGACGCTCCGAGCCTCCGAGCCTCAGATCCTCCCTGCAGCTCCCCCTCAGGCGTTTGTTTGACCAGAGCCCGTCTGCCGTTGCAGGTACAGAGGCGGCGGCCCGTCCCGAGCCGGAGGCAGAGGCTATGCCGACGAGTACGGCGGCCAGGACGACAGCTTCGACGGCCCAGACGAGATGGGCCGAGGCTGGGAGGGCGCGGGCAGGGGGAGGCCGCCCCGAGGTGGAGGTCCGCCCAGAGGAGGAGGAGGTGAGAGGAGCGTTTAGCTTTCATTTGATCTGTTTTTCGTCATTTCCCTTGACTGTTAGTAACCAGTACTCAGCGTTCTGTGTTCAGATTTCTGTGTTCCTGTTGAGGACATTAAGAGTCATTCATCTCTTTACCTGTTTCTCTCTCTGTCCACTTGAATTTTCTTTTTTTTCCATCGACGTCTCATCTCTGCTTGTCCTCCCAGGCGGCGGGCGGCAGGGTCTGCTCCCCATCCCGGACGAGTTCCCCTCGCACTACGAGGGAGGCAGGAACCAGGAGTCCTGGGAGGGCGGCAGAGACCAAGGTAAAGACATGCAGCAGGAGCCAGACGTGGCATGGACATGTTGAGCTTCCATCCAGTGAAACTTTCTACATTTCAGAGGGAAAACCTTTTTTTTTTCCTGCTCCTCATTGATCTGACAGCTGGAGGCAGACGTTCCTCTGCAGAAGAAGCTTTTCCCTGCAGGACATCAGACGTGCTGCTGTTGGAGTGAACCGGCTGCAGCCACAACATCAAAACTCAGCAGCAGGAATTTAACTGTGTGTTTCCCCTGCAGGTCACGAGGGTTACCGAGACGCCGCACAGATGCATGATGGGTCGTCTCCGGCCAACCGCGAGCGCTCGTCCTCCCTGCAGGGCATGGACATGGCCTCGCTGCCCCCCCGCAAGCGGCCCTGGCAGGACGGGCCGGGCACCGGGGACCCCCGAGACCGAGAGTCACCCGGGGCCGACGGAGGAGGTGGGAGGGGCAGAACGGGAGAGACGAAAATGAAATGTTTAAAAAAACTGCTTACCGAGCAGAGACTTAACCAGGTGTGTGTGTGTGTGTGTGTGTGTGTGTGTGTGTGTGTGTGTGTGTGTGTGTGTGTGTGTGTGTCCTCAGGTCGGCCTTCTCAGAGGGACGAGGGAGGTTACGGTCCGTCCGGGCGAGGCGGCCGGGGCGGCTGGGGTCCCGGCGGAGGAGGGGGGGGCGGAGGACCCACCACCCGCAGAGGAGGGTCCAGAGGAGCGCCGCGGGGGGGGCGGGGCCGATAGCCGAACACACAAATCAAATGAAAAGCGAGGAAATCAGCCCACATCCACAGCTCCGGCCCGGCCGTCCCTCCTGCACTGACCTCAGACAGTTTGGGGATTTCTGGCTTTCGCCGTCGACCCCAAAGTGTTTGGAAAATAATGGAACAATCCCGTCTCACTTTACTGTAAACACGCAGCCGCCGCCTGTCTCACCCCCCCACTCTGACGACCCGACGCTGTGAAGGCGAATCCACAGCTTCCAGCGACATGGACTTCTTTTTTTTATGCCACCGTTTTGACGTCCGGAGCGTTTCATGACGACGCCACCGAGCAGGAAACATCGTTCACACACTCGGATCCGACTGAGGCGAGGCTTCCCGTCTGCCTCCAGCCCGGGAGGAGGAGGAGCCCCGTGTGTGTGCGTGTGTGTGTGTGTGTGTGTGTGTGTCGGACTGCAGGGACCAAAAGACAGAAGGGAGGTGGGCGGCCTGATGGCAGGGAGGAGGGAGCCTGCCTCTCGGTGGTTTTTGTCTTTTTTCACGACAGACAGCAGCGTGTTAGGGCCGCTGCTGGCACGGAAAAAAAGACCCGCGGGAAGGGAGCGGTAATATTCTGAGGAAAAAACTCTGAATTTTCAAGGTTAAATGTGTAAATTTATGATATTCTCTGAGATTAAAGTGGTAAATTACAGAAAAAAAATCATTTTTGAAAAAATTATACAGATTATAAAGTCACAAATTTGTGAGAAAAACAACTCCGAAATTCTGTGATTGTACAAGAAAAAATTCACAAACTTCACAAACAAGAAAAAAAAAAACTCAAGGAACCAAGCGCCGAAATCAGAAAAGCGAAACGATCCTTGACTCCAAAAAAAAAAAGTGTAAAAAATTAATTTACCACTTTAATATCAAAGAGAATTTCCCCCCTGACACGCCGTCAGACTCACGGTTTGCTCTCCTGGATCTGCAGCATCGTCTCCTCCTGCGGACAAAGCGACTCAAACGTCGGGTCGCCGCTGCCGAGGCTGCTGGGAAATCACAAAACGCACTCACGGGATTAAACTGACGGACTCTTTTTCATGGACGCTGCTAATAGCTCATATTTCACATGATTCACATTTCCTCATAATAACAGGGTCACACTCATCCAGTCTTTTATCTTTCTACATTTTTGCAGAAGGGAACGTTTCCATCTCTCTTCTGTGCCGCCAAATGGAAAAAAATAAAAGATGAAGTCCAAACCTTTATTGTTAAAGTCCCCTTGACGTGACCTCACATGACCTCTGCTTCCTTAAACAGTGACATCATCGTCTATTTAAATAAAACCTTCACAAAACTTCACACGTCCTCTCTCTTCCACCTCGTCCCTCCTCCCTGCACCGCGTCCCGCCCACACTTCCTGTTTCAACAGGAAATGCCTCAAATCAACAAAGTAAGAGTCCGTTTCATGGGGTCTTTAATGAATTCCAGCAGTTTGAGGATTAACACACGCCACGTAGGTTCAGGACAGCGGCGTCCCGAAACCAGCGCCACGTCACGTTCATCGCCATTTTTACTCCAAAAATGTTGAAGTCTCCTGTGTTTCATCCAGACTTTTATTCTTGTGAGGACAGGAGAGCGCCTGCAGCTGCTCAGACGCTCCGACAACTGCAGAATCTGTCCGTCGCACGCAGAACGAGCGAGTGAGGCTGCACGAAACGCGAGCTGGGAGGCTCCGACCCAAACGCACAAACCGCAACCAAACTTTCCCAGGATGCAGCTGGAGCCGGGCGCCCCCCCCCCTCCCTCTCCGGACGCACGCCCCCGCCCCTTCCCTCCGTCTCGGTTTCCAGACGTCCTCCTCGCGCTCGCCGGGCCGGAAAACAGACTGGAGACGAAATAAGAAGGAAGTGTGAATATTTTTTCTGCTGGACTTCCCGGATCCAGGAGCTGGAAACTGAGACGGAATCAGGCGGCGACTTTTCCTTTTTCCTTTCTTTTCTTTTCTTTTCTTGAGGGAACGCAGGGCTTCATGCTGACGGACTGAAATGTGTAAAACTCTTCTTCGCTCATTTCACTCGGGATCCTCTGAGTCCTCTTCCTCTGAACAGACAGACAAACAAACAAACAAACAAACACTGGCTGGTTTTGCACCCGGGCGTCACCGATGGCGACAGAAACGGAACAGAAAAAAAAAAACAGAGCGGGGTCTGAACGCATCACTCCCCGAGTCCTCAGCTCCACTTATTTAAGTTAATTTTTTTAATGTGAAATAATGGAGAGAATCATCACGCTGTGTCTCGGCCGGGCGCCGCCTCGTCTCCGGGCGTCCCTCCTTCTGTTTGTACAGTTTGTCTCCAGATCGTTCTTGTTTTTGTCCATTTTTGTATGAGACTATAATAGAGTTTGTGCAAAGTTTACCAGATCTGTCGTCTCTGTGTGATTTTTTTTTTTTTTTTTTTTTTAATTTCATGTAATTTTATCATCTGTGGAAATAATGCTTTGAATCCCAGGGGCCCATGGGCTTTTATTTTGAAAGGTGTCATTTCACCCTCTGAACAAAATTCACTTTATTTCTTTTTTCTTTTAATTTTTTTCATGAGTTTCTTTGTTGATTCTGTAGTAAATTTACACTTTGTAATTTTTACATTTTTTTTTTTGCTTTTTTGTAATTTTCCCGTAATTTGAATATATAATACAAAAAAAAAAATGCGGTTTTCTAGTATTTTTTTTCCTTTTTTCCATTTTTCTTCTCATGGTGATTTTCTTGCTTCCTTTTGGGGTATTTTTGTGGTAATGTTCTTGGTAATTTACTCGTTGGTACGTAATGTTTTTCGACAGAAGTAAAGTGAATTTGTTCGGGGTTCAGAGCGCTGAGGCGTTCAGGGTTCTGAGTTGATGTGGGAGAGAACAAACTCCACAGTGTAACGTTGACTTTATCACTGATATAAACTGAACACAAACCTTGAGAGAGCGTCTTCAGGTAAACGCTGTGTTCATACCAGAGGGAAGCTCAGACACAGCCTCTGAGTTATTAGTTGCAGTCACATGTCGGGATTGTGTTTACTTTGTTTTGTTTGACAGTTAATTTCGCCACATTGACCCTGAATCGACATTTTGTCCTTATATTAGATTTTAAAAAAAAGTAGCTGCTCAGAATGCACCAGGTGGCGCTGTGACCTGTTCCACCAACATCACAGGAGTTAGAGTGACAGGAAAGAAAGGAAAAAAAAAACACCAAACAGCTCCAGACTTCAAATCAAAAGCCTGGAAGACGTTTGTAGTCCAGTAATTTTAGGCCAAAATTGGGGTCAACCTAGGACAAATTGCAAGAGAAGCAAACTCAACTGATTTTGTATCCTCAGTTTGTCCTGAGTGAGGGGGAAAAAAGTCCCAAGGAATCCCATTGGTGGAAAGTTTTGAAAATCACCTATTTATGACCACATATTACCAAAAAACACTGTTTTTAACACACAGGGGAAAGGGGTTCAACATTTGACTTTCAGATATCACTATAAAAATTCACAAGTTGATTACACACACAAAGACAAGAAAAAAAGTCAATTACAAGTTCTTTGAATTATTCTGTTTACACATGCATATCACACATTATCTGATTTGATATGCACTAATAGGAATATAAGGAATAAATGCCAGAAGAGACATTTAAACAGTGAATTAAAAGGTTACTATATATATTGTAACCTTTTCATATCTGACAGTAAAATGTTGAACCTCTTTCCCCTGTGTGTTAAAAACAGTGTTTTTTGGTGATATGTGGTCATAAATAGGTGATTTTCAAAACTTTCTACCAATGGGATTCCTTGGGACTTTTTTCCCTCACTCAGGACAAACTGAGGATACAAAATCAGTTGAGTTTGCTTCTCTTGCAATTTGTCCTAGGTTTTTTTCATAAAATGACTGGACTATTGGCTTCAGTCTCTCAGAAGGTGAGGAGACGCCGCCCGCTGTGGTCACATGTCGGCTTCAGGTTACTCAGGAAAAAACATTTCCTATCTTTAGACCTGCAAGGAACCTCAACATCTCAAAGCTGATGAGCGTCTCTGGAAGGATGACTCGGCTGTTTTCACCTGCCCAGGGTTTTTTTTTTATTTTATTTTTTTAAAAAAGCACAGTAGTGTAAAATCAAATCACACAATTCCAATACAGATTTAATCAGCAACCAAGGATCATGAATCGCACCGGAGGCTCCTGCTGCTCCGATATCTAATTATTATTCAGGTAAAAACGGCACCTACTTTGATGAAATACATGAATTTGCTGTTAGACGGTAACAACTCCTCAGTCTGATGGATTATATTTTTTGCCAAATTAAGCAGCAGATGACAGCTGTTAGATAGATAGGTGGATAGGTATACTTTATTGATCCCAGACTGGGAAATTCAAGAAAGTATGTTTCTGTCAGAAGTGGGATTCGAACCCACGCCTCCAGGGGAGACTGCGACCTGAACGCAGCGCCTTAGACCGCTCGGCCATCCTGACAGTGTTAGCTGTAAAGGTGCACTGCATGCAAAACTGACGACGGTCAATTTAAAGTGAGGACTGTTAAGACTCAACTTGCAGAAAAACAAAAAAAGTGGAATAAGTGTCTGATCTGACGGTTGAGTCTACGTGGTTCACGCCTCTCCAACACTTTTCTAACAGCTGAGTCTCAATGGTCCTCACCTCGGTCAATCCTGCGGAAATTTTGCGTACTGCACCTTTAAAGTGTGTCATGTGTCTGTATGTTTGCCCAAAAAAAAAACAAAGCGATAAACTGAAGTGATGTGAAGAGTTAATAGTTTGGCAGACAAACAGCGGGTATTACCTGTGCATTTAAGTGCTGCTGGGAAAGTTCAGCGCTGCGTTCACGTGCTGGTTTGTCAAAAAATAAAACCTGGAAGACAAAAAAAAATGGCATTCCTGCAGCTTCATGGGATGCAGTCCACATGTGTTCTTGTGGCCTGTTGTAAAATGGTGTGTGTGTGCAGACTGGGGCCTAAACAGTCTTGGAGCTGCATCAGTTGGCTTTGACTGGAAAGCTGAGACTCTTGTGGATTCAATGAGCCACATTTGATTCCTGTGTGATGATGTTGGCCCCCATAGCAGCCATTTCACTGCAGGCAGAGACTTTTGTCAAACTGGACGTCACTGGAGAAAATGACCTCTAGTGACCTCTAGGAGAACCACAGCCTCATCAAACTTTACACACACAAACTAGAGGAGGATTCAAAAAAACAAAATCTCAATAAATCATAATATCGAATTAGAATACTTAAGATTCATGATATAAGGGATAAGCACATCAGCTCGGCTCTATCAGAAACCCTGGAAACAAAATACTCTCCCACTTCATCATCCAAGTGAACACAGCATCAGGTCAACACACACTTCAAATGTTTATCTGCCCACTTTCACTTTCATTCAGTGCAGTTTCCAAGTGCCAGAGAAAGAAATGAGAGGATTTTTTTCACTTGACAACTTTCCACATTCCCACTTCTGCCTTTAATCAAGACAAAACACAGTGCGGCGCTCTCTCCTCCACAGACCCACTGACTTCAGCTCATCAAACAACTTCTGTTCACCAAAACCCATTTTATTGATTTAAAAAAAAAAAAAAAAATACATTAGTGTGGAAAAAAGCATCAGTTTCACAGTTTGCCGATTGGAGGATACAGTTATGAATTGTCAGTGTCTTTAAAAGTTATTTGGTCATTTGGTCCCCTGTCAACAACAGGCAGAGCCCTTTGAGGAGCGGAGAGCAGGCCGGGGATCAGACCCCAGGACCCGCATCTGCGTGTTTTTTTTTTCAGGCAGCAGAAAATACAGCCAGCTGTCCGCACCGCAGATGGTTAAATATCAGCCTCTCGGTGTCTTAACTGCATACGGATGAAAAGGTGAAATCATATGTTCCTCATTAAGCTGCGGGTCACTCTGCAGACCCGGGAGGGCACCGCCTCATGCCGGCCCGTCACCCCGCCTGGCTGCAGGAACACCCACAGAGTAGTGCGACCTGTCCGGTTTGACCTCCAGGCGTCCCGGTCAGATCGGCATGGTCTTCCCGCTGACGGTCCTCTTGATGGCGGACGCGGCCATCCCTCCCATGAAGCGGATCCCGGCGCTGCCCCCGGGCAGCAGCGACACCACGTACCCGGCGATGACGGCGATCTGCAGCAGGGCGCCCAGCGCGGTGAGCACGGTGCTGTGGAGGCTGAGCGCCGCGTACAGAGTCCCGCCCAGGGCGCACAGGTACACCGCGGCGCCGGGCGACGGGAAGCCGAGCAGCCGGCTGGGGCCGCGCAGGATCGCCGCTCCCGCGATGGCGAACAGGGAGCCGAGCGACCAGAGCAGCGCGAACTTCCGGGCGTAGAGCAGCAGCAGCGGGGCGTACAGGGCCGACAGCCCGAAGCACAGCGCGGAGAACAGGATGCACACGCCCGACGCGACCAGGCGCTGCCTGCGGCTCAGGCCGGGCAGGCAGGGGTCCGGCTCGGCGGACCACGGCCACGACACCCCGCCGCCGGAGCTCTGGCCCGCCGGGCTGCCGCGGCCCGAGAACGGGCTCGACCACCGGCCGAACCAGCTGCCCGACACCGGCTCCGGCTCGTCCAGGTCGATGGCCGTGCTGGAGCCGGACTGGGAGATGGTCTTGGCGCCGCCCTTGGACTGGGCCAGGTACTCCTGCAGCTGCCGGTTCAACTCCGCCATGATCCGGACCGTCTGTTTACACCCGCGGCCTGCTGGAACCCGGAAACAGGCGGCTGCTGATGGCGTCACCGGTCGCAGGTTGATGACGTGTGTATCAGGTGACGCAGCCATGAGCGTTTTTTCTTCTAAATGTTTTTAGTTTTGTCAGATTGAGGAACAAAATGCAGGATTTCAGAGGTTATCCTCAAGTTCACTGTTTTTGTGCGTGAATTTAAAGAATCTATAAAAAAAAAAAAAAAAAAAACTTACAGACTCAAAAATTACATGTCATTATTCAGACCAGAATCAGAATCAGAATACTTTATCGATCCCCAGGGGGAAATTACTTTTTGTTACAATAACAACTCCCACAAAGTGTAAAGTAAAAGGAGCAATTAGTCAAGAAAAATAAAGAAAGGAATATAAATATAAATATAAATATATATAGAATAAAAGAAAGAAAAAAAATATATGTACAAGTGCAAACATATTATATTATTATCATTATTACTATCAAGATGATCAGCTGATATCAGCTCATAGAGCAGTTGTGCTGTTGCACATAATATTTAAATACCACCATAATTTACCTCAGTTAATTTTATATATTGATATAATTTGTAATTTAAACTTTAGTAAACCTTTCGATTTGTTTTGTTTTGAACAAATACATGAACAGATAAAACTGAAGTAGAGTTGGACTCAATCAGACTTTATTCATGTAGCACTTTTCCAAATCAAAAACCAATAAACATGAATGAAAATAAAATAAAACAAAACATTATAAAAGCAGGAGCCGAGGAGAAGCTTAAATCATAAATCTCATTTATTTGCAGTGAAACTCTCGCGGCAGGACGATTATGACCAACAGGAAACACACAAAACTCAAAAATAGCAAAATAAAAGTGGTAATAAAATGAGCAAGACATGGAAGAGCAGAAAATAAATAAAGAAACAGACACATACAGAAATAAATAAGTAAATAAAACAGTAGATATAAAGTAAATAAATGATGAAGAGTGCAAGATGAAATGATGAAACAGTAAAATTCATGTGTTATTAAAGTTTTTCAAACATGTCAGTAAAATCACATGAGGAGGTTCTCAGCTGCCGGCCCGGGGACCTAAAATTAACCGAGCGAGCTGATTGGCTGGCAAACTGACCCAGACAGCCTTTTAGGGTGTGTGTGAGTGACAGTGTGTGTGTGTGTGTGTGTGTGTGTTAGAGAGAGAGAGAGAGAGAGACACTCCTTCACTCTGAATCGAGATAAAAGGAAGAATCAAAACCAGACCAAAGAGCCTGGGACCAGGTAACACACACACACACACACACACACTCTTTATATACTGTACAGTGTGTATGAGCAACACACAGAGACCTACACATCAACACACACACATAAATATACCCAGAACATATACATTTACATTCACACACACACACACACACACACACACACACACACACCGGGTGTTAGAGAAGTATTTCTTATGTGTATATATATATATATATATATATATATATATATATATATATATGTGTGTGTGTGTGTGTGTGTGTGTGTGTGTGTGTGTATGTATATATATATATGTATATATGTATATATATACATAGTATTACACACTGTCAAATTATTTATATTGTTAGAGTGATGGTTGAGTGTCGTGTGTGTGTGTGTGTGTGTGTGTGTGTGTTGCAGTGTGTTAAGGTCACCAAAGCCAACATTTCTGCACAGGCATGGCATTTAAAGGTGCACTACGCAAAACTTGCTCAGTGTTGATTGAAGTGACGGCTGTGAGCAGCCTGCAGACTGCAGACTGTCTTGTTTGTTTGCAGGAATCTGATCAGAACTAACGCCTGTGTTTCCCCCGCAGCCCCGCCCCCCCCGCCATGATGATGTCTCAGGTCACGCCCACTCTGTTCCTGGGCGGGGCCGACGCGTCCCTCAACGCGGCGCTGCTGTCCCAGAAGCGCATCACGCTGATCGTCAACGCCACGCTGACCCACGCGTGCCCCGTCTACCCGGGCGTGGAGTGCGTGTGCGTGCCCGTCTCCGACCTGCCCAGCGCGCGGCTCGGAGACCACTTCGACCGCGTGGCCGAGCGTATCCATGGCAACCGGGAGGGCGGCACGCTGGTGCACTGCGCCGCCGGCATGAGCCGCTCCCCGGCGCTCGTCATGGCCTACCTGATGCGCTTCCGCGGCGTGACGCTGCGGCAGGCGCACCGCTGGGTGCAGGACAGCCGGCCCTTCGTGCGGCTGAACGCCGGCTTCTGGGAGCAGCTGCTGCAGTACGAGCGGCGGCTGTACGGCAGGAACACCGTCAGGGTGGAGCCGCCCGAGGAGCCGCTGCTGCCGCCACCGCCGCCGCCGCCGCTGACGCCCCGGGTGACACGGGCGGCGCCGCGACTGCAGGCGTACCGGGTGAGTGCGGTGCCCGGGTCGCCGCTGATGACCCGGATGCAGGTGATGACCCAGGGGACCAGGAGGCCGAAAAGAGCGACGGGACTCACCAGCCTTAAGCCGAAGTTTTTTTCCTAGCATGGCGAGGGAATGTTACCTGTGAGGTGGTTCAGGCTGGCTGGTGGAGGTCGGGCTTGTCTTTGCTGTATTTCTCTCTGTTGCACTACTTTATGTTTTATTGTCTTAACGCTTCCTGTCTCTGTAAGCCACGCTGTCTCTGTTCATGACTTGAAATAAAGATTTACAAAAAAAAAGTGACGGGTAACTTCAGGGAAAGGCTGTAAAGACTGACTGTGAGTCAATTCAAAATTCCGCTGCCATGCTGGGAAAAAAAAACAACCTGGCCAGCCTTAAAGTCTGATGGTGCGTTCAGGTTACCGTAAAACCAGCCGCCACATCAAACTGAGGAACTGAAAGGAAACGCCTCAGATGAGCGATCGATGACATCATCATGTGGGGACATCTTCCGTTCTTCTTCTACTGATTGTTTTTATTGTCGTAAACTTTTATCGACTTGAGTTTCCTGCATTTCTATTTCTTTATGTTTTGTGAGACGACCTTTAAATTAAAAGTGTTTCAGAAATATCTTTATTTTTCATGTATTTACTTTTTAATTTGGATTCTTTTTAAAGATTTTATTTGGCAGAACCTCGCTGCTGTTAACTGAAATAATTAAAGCTGCAATCATTAAATGGCTGATTAAAGTGAGGACCGTTTAGACTCAACCGACAAATGCGTGAAATAAGCTCATAATTTAATGGTTGATTCTACATGGTTCTCATAACCAGGTGTACCTGCCTTTTTGGAAAAGTTGAATCTAAACAGTTCTCATTTTGACGATATGCATTGCATAAAAAAAAAAAAACTTTAACAAAGACGTGCTAGAAACAAATGACTGACAGTGAACAGAAGACAAGGGAACATTTTGTAGTTTTTTGGATTTATTTGTTTATTTATTTTAATTTGCAAAATAAGGAAAAACAGAGAAAAATCAAAGACTGGCATTGCACTTCAGGATAGAACAGAATAAAATAAATCAGGAGAACAGATTAGAATAGAACACAATAGAACAGCACAGAACAAAACAGAATTGAATAGAACAGAATAGAATGGAACACAGTAGAATAGAACATAATAGAATAAAGCAGAAGAGAACACAACAGAACAGAACAGAGCAGAACACAACAGAACAGAGTAGAACAGATGTTGTGTCTGAGCTCTGCTGCAGTTCTGCTTGTATCCAGTTGGGGGAGACAAACACAAAGCTGAGGTTCCAGCTGCACTGGTTTCTGCTTGGATTCAGAGGACTGTCAACAAACAACAACAACAATCATCTTCATCATCATCTTCATCATCATCTTCATCATCATTAACTCTGTCTTGCTGTCTGTCTGAGGGACAGATGGAAAACAGACTTCAGGCTGTGAAGTAAAATCTGTGAACAGAGGCGGGCAGCAAGATCAGAGCAGAGTGAGACGTCTCACAACATCAAAGACTGTAAATATCAGCGAAGCAGAAACGTTCATGTTGTCTGTATATTCTGGGATGTCTGTTTCACCTGGCAACAGGAATAAGCTCCGCCCCCCATCACTTGGTCTGATCTGAGCCAGAGTTCCCACAGCGCTGCCTCACCGCCGTCACACCATCACACCACCACACCAAAACCATCACCGTCACACCATCACAACACCACACCACCACAACACCACACCACCACACCACCACCACCACACCACCATCACACCACCACACCATCACACCATCACACCACCATCACACCACACCACCACACCATCACACCACCACCATCACCGTCACACCACCACAACACCACACCACCACACCACACCACCATCACACCACCATCACGCCACCACACCACCATCACACCACCATCACACCACCACACCACACCATCACACCATCACACCACACCACCATCACGCCACCACACCACCACCATCACACCATCACACCACCACCACACCACCATCACCGTCACACCACCACAACACCACCACCACAACACCATCACACCATCACACCACCACACCACCATCACACCACCATCACACCACCACCACATCACCACACCATCACACCACCATCACACCACCATCTCACCACCATCACACCACCATCACCACACCATCACACCATCACATCATCACACCATCACACCACCACCACACCACCATCTCACCACCATCACACCACCATCACACCACCATCTCACCACCATCACACCACCATCACACCATCACACCATCACACCACCGCCACACCATCACACCACCACCACACCACCATCACACCATCACACCACCACCACCACCACCACACCACCATCACACCACCACACCACCACCACCACACCACCATCACACCATCACACCACCACCACACCACCACACCACCACACCACCACCACCATCACACCACCACCATCACACCACCACCACCACCACCACCACACCACCATCACACCACCACCACATCACACCATCACACCACCACCACACCACCACCACCATCACACCACCACACCATCACACCACCACCACACCACCACCACCATCACACCACCACCACCATCACACCACCATCACACCACCACACCATCACACCACCACCACACCACCATCACACCACCACACCACCACCACACCACCATCACACCACCACACCATCACACCACCATCACACCACCATCACACTACCATCACACCACCACACCATCACACCATTACAACATCACACCATCACACCACCACACCATCACACCACCATCACACCACCACACCATCACACCACCACCACACCACCACCACACCACCATCACACCACCACACCATCACACCACCATCACACCACCATCACACCACCACACCATCATCACAACACCACATGATCACACCACCACCACACCACCACACCACCACCATCACATCACCATCACACCACCACACCATCATCACAACACCACATGATCACACCACCACCACACCACCACACCACCACCATCACATCACCATCACTACACCACCACACCACCATCACACCATCACACCACCACCACCACACCAACATCACACCACCACACCACCATCACACCACCACCACACCACCATCACACCATCACACCACCACCACACCACCACCACCACCACCATCACACCACCACCACACCACCACCACACCACCACCACCATCACACCATCACACCACCACACCACCACCATCACACCACCACACCATCACACCACCACACCACCACCATCACACCACCACACCACCACACCACCACCATCACACCACCACCACACCACCACCATCACACCATCACACCACCACCATCACACCACCACCACACCACCACACCATCACACCACCACACCACCACACCACCACACCACCACCATCACACCACCACACCATCACACCACCACACCACCACCATCACACCACCACCACACCACCATCACACCACCACCACATCACACCATCACACCACCACCACACCACCACCACCATCACACCACCACACCATCACACCACCACCACACCACCACCACCATCACACCACCATCACACCACCACACCATCACACCACCATCACACCACCACACCATCACACCACCATCACACCACCATCACACTACCATCACACCACCACACCATCACACCATTACAACATCACACCATCACACCACCACACCATCACACCACCACCACACCACCATCACACCACCACCACATCACACCATCACACCACCACCACACCACCACCACCATCACACCACCACACCATCACACCACCACCACACCACCACCACCATCACACCACCATCACACCACCACACCATCACACCACCATCACACCACCACACCATCACACCACCATCACACCACCACACCATCACACCACCACCA
>NC_043996.1:32030136-32202636 GCF_902150065.1 Myripristis murdjan
GCCAATTCTTTCATAGTTCAGGCTTTATAAGGTTAAGCGTCAGGTACTTCATGAGTCTTGTTGATGTCCTAAATAAAGAAAACATGACATAAAAAATGAAATTGGTATATTTGCTGCATTTTAATCTGCTGACGTTGCAGATGAGGCAACAATTTCACAAACTCTCCATCCAAATTATTTTATTTGAACTTTAGAATAACAACTTCTTTTTTTTTTTCCAGCTGTGCACAGACAGAGCAGAGGTTGTGTTTATATGTGTTTATATTTCACCTCCAAGAACATGAGTTTCCACCACCGAGCGCCGCGCTCTGTTGTGTTTCTTTTTCTTTTACTTTTTTTTAAACTGTGTATACTGACCTGCAGTGATATGCTGCCTGCCTCTTTTCAAGCCTCCTGAGGGTTTTTAGGCCGTTCTCCCTCACGTCTCCCTGCTAATTTTAATTTCTATCTTTCATAAAAAGTCTCTTATGTGTGTCAATAAACAAACCAAACCTCCAGGGGGCGACACAGAGCTCTAACAGTGGGCTAAACACAGTCAGATGAACAGCGGTCAGTGGGACTCGCTCTCTAAATGATATAATAATAATAATAATTTTTTTTTTTTCTGTGTGTTTTGAAAATGAGCAGCTGCTGGTTCAGAGGATCCACGTTCCTCTGAGCTCAGATGAAATGAAATCTGGAACCATTTAGGAGCAAACATGTAAACACTGTACATGTACGTGTGTGTGTGTGTGTGTGTGTGTGCAGGTGCTGTGGGTGTCAGTGTGGACAGGTGAGGGCGGGCCGCTGACCTTGGACGCCCTCCTGGACGCTTTGCTCCTCCGGTTCTCTCCCTTGTTGGAGTTCCTCCTGAAGACCAGCCAGGAGTTGTGGGGAGACACGCGGGACAGCTCCGAGGACACCAGCTCCTGCAGGACGGACATGTTCACCAGTGTGTTTTCTGCATCGTCTCTCTCACACACACACCGACACACACACACACACACACTTTGACTGAACCAGCTCCACCTCTGCACGTTATGCTGCTGCTGTTGCATGGAGAGCTGCATCATCAGCCTTTTACCCTTTTTTAAAAAATTTTTAGTCTGTTTCTGGATGTGTTTGTTTTTGGTTTCCGTGGTCGTGTTCTGTAAGAGTTTAGTGATTTCAGAAGCTTTTCTTTTGCTTTTCTTTTGCTTTTCTTTTGCTCCTCTTTTCTTGATTCTTTATGACTTTTTGCAGATTAGCTCAGGATACTGGCTTCATCGGACAGACACACCGCAGAAATGCTGCTTTTGTGATAAATGCACTGTGACTAAAACAGTGCATGTGCGTGTGTGTGTGTGTGTGTGTGTGTGTGTGTGTGTGGAGAGCAGATAGACCGGAGCAGGAGCAGTGTGGCTGTAGCTCGGCTGGCGGTGTTCAGCATTAGCGGGAGCAGTCTGAGTTACAAATTGGTTTTGCAGTGTTTTGGTCAGGATGTTTAGTTTGTCTGCAGCTTGAACTTCCATCATGCTGCTGCTGCGTTTGTGGCCGGGAAAAAAAAAGAGATACCTGCTTCAGTAAAGGTAAAATCATACCAATTCTATAGAGTGACATGTGCTCTATATGACATCCTCTTGTACCCAGGATGCACTCTGCTCGACTGCACCGACACCACCAAACTGTAATTCTGTAACTCTGCAGGACTCTCTGGACTTACCGGCATCTCGGTGCTGGCGTCGTCGTCGTTCTCCTCCAGGATCTCCTGGCTCTCTTCGCTCTCTGCGGCGTTCACCCTCCCCATCGTCCCCACCATCATCATCATCGTCATCATCAGTCCCAGGAGCAGAGGGAGCAGCGGCAGCCCTCGTGCCCCCCCGCCGGCGCCCCCTCGCTGGGCGGCCGCGGCCGTCATGCTGGAGGCCGGGCGCTGGTGCTCCTTCACGAAACGCTGTCGAGCTCTCAGTCGGCCTTCGTCGTCCTAGGAGGTTCCCATGATGCAGCTGCACCTGTGGAAGTCGTCTCTGTGTTGGCTTGGATGAAGGTTTGGATGAAGGTGTGTTGCTCAAGAGTCAGGGGCAGGAGGAAGGCTCAGTGTGGTGGTGTGTTTTGTCTCCTTTCTCTCAAAGCTCCTGCAGTGCCACTCAGCTTCTCTTCTTCTTCTTCTTCTTCTTCTTCTTCCTCTTCCTCTCGTCAGTCCTCCAGCTGACTGGCTCTCGTCTCTCGGCGTCCCTCGGGGTGTGTGTTCGTCCTCCAGCCGTGGTCACAGTTAACTTTCCAGCGTGTCAGCATGTCAGAGCCTGGCTGCCGGGGCTCAGCTGCCTGTGTGTGAGACGCTGCCAGTGGAAGCCTCTGCCACCTTGCCAGACATAAATACTACGTGTGTGGCGCAGGCAGTGTGTGTGTGTGTGTGTGTGTGTGTGTGTGTGTGTGTGTGTGTGTGTGTGTAGGAAAAGGTTCTCGGTTCTCTCTGTGTGGTTTTGGCACTGTGGGTGGTATGGGTGCTGAACACCCCGGTACCCTCCTCGCTCACTCCTCCTCCTCCTCCTCTTCCTCCTCCTGGTCTTCTCCTCCTTTGCTTTCTCCTCTCACTTTTTCCGCTGCCTCCCTCTCTTCTCGCCTCGTCTCGTCCCGTCCCGTCCCGTCTCGTCTCGTCTCGCCTCGTCTCTCAGCACGCCGGCGTCCCTCCTGCTCTGCCTTTGATGCTGCAGATGACTGACGGCGTTGGCCTTTGATCTGCGTTGCCGTCGCTGCACCTCTGGAGTGCAGAGCCTCCGTCCGTCCTGTTTTATCTGTCCTCCTCTGCTCCCAGACTCCTCCTCCTGCTCGGCCCCTCCCCGGCCCAGTCCCTCTCTCTCTCTCCCTCCTTCTCTCTCCCTCTCCCTCTCTCTCTCTCTCTCTATCTGTGTGTGGATCTGCAGCTGTCACTCCATCTCTCCTCAGGCTTTTCCCTAATGTCTCCCCAGCGTCCCTCTGTCTCTCCTTGTTTTATCTCTCCCCCCATCGCTTATGTCTTTCCTTGCCTCAGGACTTTGTTTTTCTCCTTCTTTCCACTCCCCTCCTCCTCCTCCTCCTCCTTCATTTATTTTCTCCTCTCGCTCTCCTCTCCGCTCCCCTGGGTCCTAATGCCAAAGCCGCAGCCTTGGCTCCGGAGCACAGGTCTGGGAACGTGAGTGTGTCACACCTGTGAGCACATGTCACATTTAATTTGCCATTAAAATCAAAACTCCTTTCCAGTACACACACACAGAGGGTTTGCAGTACTTTGGACACTCGCAGTACACAGACTCACATGATGTGTACTGCAAAGTGTAATGGAGGTCTTTTAAAAGGCAGTACAAGAGATACTTGTAATAGCAGTAGTACTATCATCAGTAGTACCAGCAAAAGAGTTGTAGTAGTAATAATAATTGCAGTAGTACTTACTGTGGAGGGGGAGCATCAGTGACAGTATTAACAGGATAAGTTGTAGTTCTACTAGCAGTAGTACTAGTAATGATTGTAATAGTAGTAGTAGTACAAGTAATAGCTGTAGTCACAGTAGTAACGGTAGCAGTAACTGTAGTACAAGTAGCAGTAGTAATTGTAGTGGTAGTAATGATAGTATTAACAGTAGTAGTAGTAGTAGTAGTAATTGTAGTAGTTGAGTGGTGATTTCTGTTTAATTGTGAAAAGTTGGAGGAAATACACAAGAAGTAGATATTCATCAAATAACTGTCATGTCCACACACACACACACACACACTCGCAGGCCAGATAAGCAGGGAGTGTCTGGTGGTCTAACAGGCTGATGACACTGCTTGGTGGTGGTGGTGGTGGTGTGTGTGTGTGTGTGTGTGTGTGTGTGTGAGTGTGGTGGTCAGGCTGACGACATGGCTCGGTCGTGTGTGTGTGTGTGTGTGTGTGCGTGTGTGTGTGTGTGTGTGTGTGTGTGTGTGTGTGTGTGTGTGTGTGTGTGTGTGTGGCTGCATGGCTCGGTGGTATGTGTGTGTGCATGTGTGTGTGTGTGTGTGTGTGTGTGGTGATGAAACGCTGCTCAGAGGTTGGGTGAGATTCCTTGTAACTCTGACTCGACCTGATAGGACTATCAGCCGCGCTCGGCGCCGCCTCAGCAGCCAATCACACGGCTCGCTGCGGCGTCAAGGTGAAGCGAGGCCTTCTAACATCGCTCACTCACCCTGCATCAGAAAATACTACTCACTGTGGAGTACTACACTGCTCACTGTGGAGTACTACACTGCTCACTGTGGAGTACTACACTGCTCACTGTGTAGTACTCTAAAGCAGTAGAGCTACTAATAGAAGCAGCAGCAGGAATAATTAGTTATCACAGTAGTAGTAGTGTTCGCAGTACTAATATTAGAAGTAGTAGTAGCACTATAAGCAAAAGTAGTACTAGTAGTTGATGAATAATACTCGATGAATAAATGAAATGAATTAACCCCCCTATTATGTTTGGGGTCAGTTTGTCTCCATTCAGTGTTTAACGTCTCTAAATAAATGATTAGCATCATTTTTTTTTTTTTTGCTTCATATTTAATGAGTGTTCCTAATGTAATGGGTTCTACCGGGTAAACATGAAATCCACATGATGATATGTTTTCAATGTCCTGTACACACTTTGTAACGCATCGGTTATAAATAACAAAAATCTGTACTTAGAAATAATATAAAGCCATTAAAACACCAAAAATTAACATTTCTTTCCAATTTTAGGTCAATCAGTGAGATTTTATGGTGATTTGCATATTTTTCCATAGTTGCGTAACAGGAATACTGGATGTGTAAGTGGGGGGTTATGTTTTATTTAAAGGGCTATTTAGGTCATCAACAAAGAAACATAAAGTACCTGACACATAAACTTTGGTAACAATTTTAGTTATAATAATTTAGTGGAGGTTTAAACTGCTGGGGTCAAACTGAAGAAGTAGTGCGAGTAGTCCTAAAAGTACAGCTACTACTAGTAGCAGTAATAATAGTAGTAGCAGTAGAAGTAGTGATAGTAGCATTAGTGTTTGTAGCAGCAGTATAAGTATAGTAGTGGCTGTTGAAGTAACAGTACTACTTGTAGTAACAGCAGTAGTACTAGAAATGCATTACTACTACGACTAGTAGTAGTAGTATTTACAGTTGAAGTAACAGTAGCACTTCTACCAGAAATAGAAGTAGTAGCAGCAGAAACAGTATTACTTGTGGTAGCAGTCGTAGTAGTAATTGTAGTAGTGAAGTAGCAATAGTAGCAGTAGTAGTAGTAATTGAAGTAGTAGCAGTAGCAGTATTAGTAGTAGTAGCTGCAGTAATATTTGTAGTAGTAGCAGTAGTAGTATCAGAAGAAGTGCAGTCGCAGTAATAGTAGCAGCTGTAGTTGCAATAATAGCAAGTAGTAGTATTTTTAGTAGTAGTAGCCGTTGTAGTTGCAGTATTTGTAGTAGTAGCAGTAGTAGTAGTGGAAGCTGTAGTAGTAGTAGAAATAGTGGTAGAAGTACTTGTAGTAGCAGTAGTAGGTGTCATAGTAGTAGTAGCTGAGTATTTGTAGTGGTGGTAGCAGTAGTATTTGTAGTAGTGCGAGTAGTATTTGCAGGATGTCAGTAAGTGTTATTCTACAGGCAGTACAGATCTATCTGATGTAGTACATTATACTGTTATACCATCTGTTACTCTAAGATCTATGTGACGACCTTTCACCCTGAATGATTCCAGCAGTGAATTGGATTCTCTTGAATTCATCACATGAATCACATGAATCACATGAATCACATGAATCACATGAATCACATCGGTGACGTCACAGCCGATTTTGTTTGTTTGTCACAAAATAAACACACATCCTGTCTTCATCCTGCAAAAAAGAGCCATTCGTATCATCAATAAAACTCATTACAGAGAGCACACAAACCCACTATTCATCACATCACAAATACTCACATTCATTGATCTAACTGATTATAAAATTCTCCAAATCATGCACAAAGCAATAAAACAGTTTACCTGCCAGTATACAAGAGTTGTTCCAACTGAGAGAAAATAAACATAACACCAGAGGAAACCTCATATTAAAAAAAAAAAAAAAAACACCTGTCAGAACAAATGCAAAACTCCACTGTATCTCAGCCAAAGGTGTGAAAAATGATGAAATCATCATCACCTCAACCAAACTCAAGAAAACATTCAGGAACTCAATACTCCAAAAACATGGGATGTAACAGTGAATTGTGTATTGTTTTGTTTTATTTTTGCCGTGCCTGTCCACAGTCAGTACTGCCCGAAATCGTGTTTGTTTGTAGGCTATTTGTCAGTCACATATTATCTTTTATCTTCTAAAAGTTATTTATTTATTTATTTTTCTCAACTTTCTTTTTTTTTCTTTCTTCTTCTTTACTTTTAACCCTTTTTTTTCAGGATGATTGGATTTGAGCAGAGAACAATGATTTATTGTTTTTGAGTCACACGGCCAGTGTGAAGGGACAGGACTTGAAAAGCTGGCTTCTTCCTGCCCCTTTTGAACGTGAACTATATTATTCAACTGACAGTCAATTTAGCTTTTATTTGCTCATATTGTTTACATATCATACTTCTGTTTATTCACCCCTGTCTTTTAACATGTTCAATAAAGTATAATAAAAACTAGTAAAATAAATAACTGAATAATCTGTGTGAACACCTGGTGATTGTCACAGCCCTTCTTCCTCCCATCTGTTTGTGCCGCTGGTTAAACTGGATCACGCCTCATGTAAGTGAATGGAGAAGTGTGTGTGCCCGGCTGTGTTCTCACAGTGCAGTGCTGTGAACATGAACAGGACTCTGTGTAAGGTAATAACACCTGTGCTGCTCAGTGGCTTTGTGTTACTGCAGCAGCTGGAAGGTGAAACTGTAAACTCACAGTACAAACATCACATTCTTTGACAGAGCGAGCGTCGGTTCATCCCAGCAGGCATGTGTGTTGTGAAAACTGCGGTGTGTTTGGATCAAACTGGATTAACTGCTGTCTGCATGGGCTCCCCCTGCTGGACGCTCTGTGGCCTGCAGCTGCTTCACTCAGGCCTGTGCAGCAGCTAAGAGGCAGAGCTGGGGAGAAGGTGTGAATAAAATAAAAGTAAAATAAAACAGAACTAAAGAAAAATGACATAAGAATAATCGGAGGCGACAGGCTGTCATCAGTTTGATCACTGATGACATGACAGTCAAAATGTTCTTCATCCATGTTGTCTCCTCTGTTTGTTTGTTTGTTTTTCCCTCAGGCTGGATGTGATTGTTCATTATTATTTTATAAAATTTGTATTTAACCTTTATTTTGCCAGGCTAGTCGTCCACCAATATGACTGCCATTTACAAGAAAGGGATGAATTTTTTTTTTTTTTTGGCACAACTTACCCCATACACGGGGTAAGTTGTGCCACGAGACCACTTTTTTTGGACACCCTATATTATGGAAACAGTCATGTTTACACTCATTCTGTTTGTTTGAAGAGATGCGGAACATCCTGAAATATATGCAGATATATTAGTTAGCGACAAAACTATGATTGCCTTGATGTAGTGATCCTAAATATGAAAAATGGCTCATCTTACCCCAGTCTCCCCTAAGGCCCTTTTGAACTACCTGAGAGTAACAGGATTGGAGGAAAGAATATCAACATAGTTTTTTTTTTTTTTTTTTTTTTTTAATATAAGTTAGATTGTAACCGGAAGTACATGTCACCATGATGATAAACACTCTTGTACAGTAGGTGGCGATATGCACGTATGCAAGGTGGTTGCAACACGCCAATAGCCAAGAGAAGAAGAAGAAGAAGAAGAAGAAGAAGAAGAAGAAGAAGAAGAAAGAAAGAAAGAAAGAAAGAAAGAAAGGAAGAAACTGCTAAAGTATTCTAGAGAGAGAGTCAGTCTAAAGAACGAGATTAGACGGATTGGAATACAAGATCTAACATTGGGAAGTGTATTAACTGTTGGATTACGGAAACTCATTCAATTTATGAAAGATACAGGGCTAAATAAGAGAATATAATTATTATTTATTTATCTGGTTATTTATTTATTTTATTTATTTTGTAGTGGGAATAGATAATTCTGGTTCACACTCCAGCACAGTAGGTGGCGGTAATGCACCTTAACGTTGGTTGCCACCCGCCATAAAATACAAAGAAGAAGAAGAAGAAGAAGAAGAAGAAGAAGAAGAAGAAGAAAGTGCTAACTTTGCAGAGCCAGTGGTTGTGGAAAAGCCTTTGAAGGACACAGAAAGTTGAGCAGTAGATGTGAGAGCATGTCCAGCCTGCAGGAGCTCAGGTCGCTGGTCCAGCAGCGCCTGAGCGCGGCTCTGGACGACGTGTTTGGGCTCCTGGAGAGAAGAATAGCGGCTCACGACGAGGAGCTGTGTCATCTAAAGGAGGAGAACCAGCGACAGAGGAAGCTGCTGAGCCAAGTGCGACCACACACAGCAGGTTGGTTCCATGCCAGGTGTGCTTCTGTGTTTACTGATGTACCTTTAAACTACAGGAGCCCAGCATGCGTCCTGTAATGAGCCCACACATGTCTGCAGGCTAAAGCAAAGCTACGCCAAGATTCAACACTGAAGAGCCAGACAGTCTGCAGCCTTTATTAGATACACATCGATAGGTGATGGATCAGTAGTCCAGTAATTTTAGGCCAAAACTGGGGTCAACCTAGGACAAACTGCAAGAGAAGCAAACTCAACTGATTCTGTATCCTCAGTTTGTCCTGAGTGAGGGGAAAAAAGTCCCAATAAATCTCATTGGTGGAAAGTTTTGAAAATCACCTATTTATGACCACATATTACCAAAAAACACTGTTTTTAACACACAGGAAAGGGGTTCAACATTTTACTTTCAGATATCACTATAAAAATTCACAAGTTGATTACACACACAAAGACAAGAAAAAAAGTCAATTACAAGTTCTTTGAATTATTCTGTTTACACATGCATATCACACATTATCTGATTTGATATGCGCTAATAAGGAATATAAGGAATTAATGCCAGAACAGATATTTAAAAGGTTACTATATATATAGTAACCTTGAATTAAAAGGTTACTACATAACAGTGAATTAAAAGGTTACTTTTTTTTATTAATGATTTTATTTTATTTTATTTTTTTATTAATGAAGGGAAGTGACATTGTGTTTACTGGGGGGGGGCATGCACAGCGCAGAACCACATTCATCATTTAAATGGACATGAATTACTTGTCAACAAAATTCTCATGAATAAATATTATGTTTGAAGCAGACTTTTAATTTGAATTAGGGAACAGCTTTTTTATTGATGTAACTTTCATCTGATCGTGTTGAGAGGAGAGAGGCAACAAAACAGCAGTTCAGCCAAGATGTATGGGGAGTGACTTTTTTTTTTTTTTTTTTTTTAATTAGTGAAGCAAGACAAATACATACCAAGTAATTTAACATAGATAAACATAACATGACATCACATGCATTTGTGCAGTACTACAAACATATATAGGGACAAACATTAGGCTACATTAAACAGAGGCTGGGGCATCAGTGTAAAGGATGAGCTGGTGTAGTACAACACTGTCTCTCCCCTCTTCCTCCCTCCCTTCTCTCTCTTCCTCTGCAGAATTTTAGAGTTTTGTTCCAGTGTAACCTGATTTGTTAAGATTTAACCACTGTGACGTGATGAGTTTTCTGTTTTTCCAGTTTAACAATATAGTTTTCTCAGAGATAGTTAGGGCTACCAACAGAGGTTTTGTGACGTGTCAAGTATATTCAGGTCTCCTGGTACGCACAGTGACGGGATAGGCGGATGCTGACGCTAGAAAACGGTGATAGTTTAGTGGTTACTAGTTTTCAGAAGTGTTGTACTGGTGGGCAGAGCCAGATTGCATGGAGGTAGTCATTGGTTGTGTTAAGGGTACAGTTTATATATCTGATCTAGCAGGTCTCATTATGTGCATCTTGTATTGTGTAACAGGTACTCTGTGAATGACTTTGTACTGGCGTAGTCTTATGTTCGTTAGTTCATAGACGTTCATAGTCATGTTCATAGACGTGTTGAAGGTGTTTTTGCATATTTGAATCCCAAAGTCATTATTAGTGCTGATGTGAAGATCTTTTTCCCATTTCTTTATTGGAAGAGGTACGGTGGAGTCGGTGGAAAATAACAGTTTGTATGGCCTTGACCGAGGTTTGTTTGAGTTAGCAGTTCATTTGATGGTGAGTTGGGCTGGGATCATTGTGAGTAGATAATAGATATTTGGTGTAATTATTATCTTTACAGTAGCACTTCAGCCTATGTTGGATAGTGGTAACAACATCCAGCAGCTGAAGTCATCTTCTGTTGTTTGTAATAATGGAGTGAAATTGAGATGGAATAATTCTGATAATCTATGTATCTATATATAGATATATGGATCTATAATCTATATATAGAATAGATAGATAGATAAATAGATAGATTGATACATATATATGTATAGATACATCTATCTATCATCTATCTATCCATCTATCTATATATACATATATATATATACACATATGCATATATAGATATAGATATAGATAGATAGATATGTGATAATGCCTGTGGTGTGTGTGTTCCAACCATGTTCATGCTAAAATAGTTGCTTTATTCCAATTTATTGAATAGTTGGAAAGGTTGAATTAGGTAGTGATGACTTTAATAACTCCATTAAGGGATTTGTTTGGATTTTGTAGAAATAGTAGTATGTCATCTGCATAAAAACTGATTTTGTGTGTTATGTTGTTTGTTGTGATGCTGGTGATGTTGTTATTTTGATGTACTGTTGCAGCTAATGGTTCAGTGAATAAGGCAAATAGTGCTGGCGAGAGTGGGATCCTTGTCGGGTCCCTCTGCTGAGTTTGAGTTTTTGTGGAGTCAGTCTGTTTGTAATGACCACTGCCATGCGTGTGCTGGAGAAAATTTGGATCTATTGAATGAATGATTCTCCAAAGCCAAACTTTCCTAGAGTTCTGATGAGAAATGTCCAGCTTCTGCATCTGTGATAGGATAGCTGTGTTGGTTTTGTTTCGACCGGATATGTTGATGATGTTGAAGAGGCAATGTGTGTTATTTGAGGAATGCCTGCCTTTTAATAAATCCTGTTTGATCTGGATTAATTAGGCCTTGTTCAGACTGCGGGCAAATCAGATTTGTTTCTCAAATCAGATCTTTAAGACAGACTGTCTGCACCGTTTATTTGCAGGTGATCAGATCAGAATTGTGTGGCCAGACATCACCAACCTATCTGCATGGGTTGCTATGGTAACAACGTGGGCATCAGTACCTACGTGTGCTGCTGATGCTGCTTTCCATCACAGAAGCTGCTGGTAGACAATTTAGTTCATCGTCTGTCCACAGACGTCTGTCCTCTGTGTTGTCCTCCATGTCTGTCTGCTCAGCCGCTGAGCCAGTCTGCTGCGCTTCTGTCACTCGGGATTTGACATCATCATTGTGTGTCGCAGTGTGAGTGACGTAAAAGACACTCTGAAATCCTATTTGAGTGTTGAGAGCATCGGGACTGAGGCACAGCAGAAGAAATTCAATCTGAACCGCATTTCAAACCCCCTCCAGATGTGGTTTGGATTATATTTGCAAAAATCTTATTCCCTGTGTTTTTTGTTTTTGTTTTGTTTTTGTTTTTTTGTTTTGTTTTTTTGCTGTCCTGACATTCTAAAATCAATCTTGATACAATCTGGTAATGACAAAAAAGAAAAAAAAATGGTTTGGCTTTGCAGTCTGAACAAGGTGTTAGAGATGAAATGATTGAAGTCAAATTGAATTCAAATAGAAATTTAGGATGATCATTTCACAATGTGAGCGCTATGACAGCCTCTGTCTACTAACCGACCAATAGGAATGCAGCATAAACTGACACTCTGATCAACACGACACTGGCGCTGAACCCAATGATGGAGGTAAAATGAGCAAAACCAAAACCAAAGAAGGAAACAACCAGGACCACACCCTCCTCCCCCTTCTCTCCTTTGGATTTTTATCAAAACAAAACAATATTATGTAATATTAGTTATTAAGATTAATACATTGATATCACCATTGCAAGGCTCCCTTCTTGCTGAGCTTCATTGTTTACCACTACAGCAGACACAGATGGTTTCTTGTATATTGACTTACATCATAGCTCTTTGATGTTACTGGCATGTTGTTTGTTAAACTGCACACAGGGCAAATGGGTAAACTGGTTTAAAAAAAAAAAACACACAATGAGTATTTAGTACTTATTTTTAAATGTTAAGATGTCTGTTTGATTTCATCCAGAGCTCTGCTGAAACCCTGACACTGTCTTGTCAAATGGACTGACAATGCCTTATACTTTGCTGTCTCTGTGAAATAGACACATTGTCCTGTCTGCCTGCTACAGCCAATCCAGGCAACTTCTGTGCAACCAAGCAATCCTACATGGAAATAAAATAGAAAGACAACAGATTAGACTTTGCTAAATGGTGTTTCCCCTACTCTTGTAGACAGAAATCATTCAAGCAGTGTGTGCTGACCCAAAGCAAGCTGGCAGAGAGCTTTCTACTTTGTCATTTGCCAATTCATTCAAGCACACTTGTGGGATTTGTGGCAACAAAGAAATTCAGGCTCTGTTATTTGGTGACCTTCACTGTTAGGGGCCAGATGTTGTTTTAGGGTTCAATGTAACTTTAAATTGTGTGTGTCTGTATTTCAGAGTTTTCCCAGCAGCTGCTGGTGAGTAAAGAAGAGGATCCCTCTGAGCAGCAGGAGTGCTGCCCCAGTCTGAACCAGGAGGACCTGTGGACCCAGCTTCAAGGGCTGCAGGAGGCTGAAAGCAAGTCCCCCTTCACTCCTGTCCCTGTAAAGACTGAAGACGATGAAGAGAGAGCTCAGTCCTCACAGCTTTGTCAAAACCAGCCTGAGGAGAACAGAGAGGCCGAGTCTCAAGCCAGCATCTCCACTGAACAGATGAAAACAGAAGCTGATGGAGAGGAACCCGTCAACAATTCAGATCCAGCTGCTGATTTCCAAGCAGCTCGTGATGGCCACTCCTCTGAAGCTGAGACTGATGACAGCGATGACTGGACAGAGACTGGAGAAGCTCAGTCAGGTTTAGCCCTTTTCAATGAGAACACATCTACTAATGTTGAAGAGAAACTATATTCCTGCTCAACGAGGAAGAACACAGGAAAGGAAGTACAGCATGGCTCTGTTTGCAGTAAAAACTTTTCACGCAAAAGAAACTTAAAAAAACACACAGTGGTTCACAAGAAAGAGAAACCATATAGCTGCTCAGCCTGTGGCAAAGGTTTTACGGTGAAATGTAGCTTGGACACACACCTGAGAGTCCACACAGGAGAGAGACCATATAACTGCTCAGTCTGTGGTAAAGGTTTTATACTGAAAACTAACCTCAACGCGCACATGAAAATCCACACAGGAGAGAAACCATACGACTGCTCAGTCTGTGGTAAAGGTTTTTTAAAGAAAACTAACCTCAACTCGCACATGAAAATCCACACAGGAGAGAAACCATATGACTGCTCAGTCTGTGGTAGAGGTTTTATACACAAAACAAAGTTAGAAAGACACATGAGAGTCCACACAGGAGAGAAACCTTTTTCCTGTTCAGTCTGTGGTAAAAGGTTTTCAGGGAAATTTAACTTGGACACACACCTGAGAGTCCACACAGGAGAGAAACCATATGACTGCTCGGTCTGTGGAAAATCTTTTACACAGAAAGCGAGCCTCAACCTGCACATGAGAATCCACACAGGAGAGAAACCGTATAACTGCTCAGTCTGTGGAAAAGGTTTTACGCAGAAAGTAAACTTAAAAGTACACATGAACGTCCACACAGGGTAGAAACCGTTGAGCTGCAGTGTGTGTGGAGGAACTGTGAGCAGGTGGTTGCGTGTGTTGGTGAGAGCAGCAGCACATGTAGTGTTTTTCTAGCTGACTGTTGACTTTAACTGTGGGATGTGGCAGCCGGCGTGCATTTTGAAGTCTTGAAAATGTTCACCCAGAAAGCTGAAAAATGGATAGCCTTGCTCCAGGACAGGAGTCTAGTGTGTCAGAATAACTGCTCACAGCTGAGCATGAGCCAGCAGTCTTGCACAAATGTCATTTACTGGCAGTGGCAGAAGTGATGCTGCCACCTGGATATTTAACCTGTATAATTCTCTTCAGTTCCACATTGTAACACTGGACTTGGAGGCCAATATTATTACCTCCGCCAGCCGAGTTAGATCATCTTTTCAGCCCACATCCTCTCTTTGTTTGTTCGCAGGATATCTCAAAAGGCTATGAACAGATTTGCTTGGACCTTTTTAATATGTATATTGTACTGGGTGGGTAAGGGTCTGAAAAACAATACATTCACTATTTCAACATGTTTCATTATCGTCATTTCACCAGTAGAACAAGATTTGCCTGGAGGAAAGGCAGATGATGTGCCGAGGAATAACTTATTAATTTTTCACTTTCTTTTTGTTTATTTGTTTTTGTTTTTGTTTTTTTTCTAGATTTCAGATGAGCATTCCTTTGAGACTCTTAGAAATGTTAGATGTGACAGACTGACCAATGTGTGGCTAATGTCCAAACCAGTCTGGTAGCTCATAGGGTTTGCACCTATAGTTCCCAGTTTGCCTGTTTTGAAATTCTGTCCAGTTAGAAATCTTGGAAATTGCACCTTTAACAAAATCTGCACTGTGGCTGTTAATGTCACAGTGGTGTTTTGGACTTTATTCCAGTATCCCAACTGCACTTATTTTATTTCCATTACACTTTGTTTTGAAACACAACAGGTGTTTATAAAGTGCTGTGTCAATAAACATGATGACGATGATGATGATTGTTTGCCTTCTGTTTCAATTTGTGCTTTTTTACACAATAAAAGTTGACTCGACCCGAACACGTTGGCTCAGACTCACATGACTTCACTGTTCCAGCAGGTTTGAGAGGGTCGGGTTCTGTGCTGCGGTGGATACATGGAGTTGAGCATTAAATGGAAATGTAAATGTTCTTTATTTATACAGCCCTTTACAACAATAAAATAAACTTAAAATGTCATCATGCTACTGGGTTCTAAAAGCCATCCTAAACAGATAGGTTTTTAGATTTGAAGAGGCCCAGGTCAGAAACCAGATGCATTTTCAGCGGGGAGCCTGTTCCAGAGCCTGGGAGCAGCAACAGAGCAGGCTCGGTCGCCCCAGTGTTTGTATTTTGACCTGGCCACTTCCAACAAGAGTTGCTTGGACGACCTCAAAGCTATATCTTATTGCCGGAGTCTGTGTGGTTTCCATGGCAACACGAAACGTGTCACCGAAACCCACAGCAAAAGCCGCTGTCAGCTTTGTTAGTCTGCATAATGGACCGTTTTGTTGTCAGTTTTGATTTTTTGGCGACCTAAGTTTGAATAAACGGCTGAACAAGGAAGACAAGACAGAAGAGAAAAAGGAGAGATACGCGAGAGTGACGAGTGAAGAGCTGGATCAGCTGGAGAGGTCAGGAAATGAAGCCGGTACGGCCCAGTCAACGTCTTGGGCCGTCAAATGTCTACAAGACTACCTGACAAACACCGGGCAAACAGCTGATTTCTCACCTGTAAGGAAAGAAGAGCTAAACAAGATCCTCCGTGAATTTTATGGAGCTTTAATTTCTATGATAAAGAGAATGAAATGCCTCAGAGGATTCAGCACCACGGACAGTACCTGCTGAGGCAGATTCAGCACCACGGACAGTACCTGCTGAGGCAGATTCAGCACCACGGACAGTACCTGCTGAGGCGGGTTCAGCACCACGGACAGTACCCGCTGAGGCGGGTTCAGCACCACGGACAGTACCTGCTGAGGCAGATTCAGCACCACGGACAGTACCTGCTGAGGCAGATTCAGCACCACGGACAGTACCTGTAAGATTTTCCACGGAGATGTGCGGCTATAACTCTGTTGTTTGTTATCAGTTATTAATTAGCCTATTAATCGTTATTAATTTGTTCAGTCTTTATGAGTTTCTTAGGCCATTGATTTAATAAATTTGTCAGTTTTCTTTGCATCTGTACATTGAAATGAACATTTAATAAATCAACACATCTGTGAAAACTGTGCTCTTTATTTCAGAGGTAAATTGATAACAGCCTGAAAAGGTGATTATATAACTCTGTTCAGCCTTAATGTGACTGCTTACTGTTACTTTTGCTGCTTAGCCACATTAATCAGAGCTGACGTTAAATTGGAGTGACACACCCCCAGCTGAAATAAAACATCTGCCGGTGAGTTTATGAAAAGACAGATGTTTGTGGCACCGACACTGGAAAACAGTAGCCTGCATTTAAATATAACTGTTAATATTTGGTTGGTTGTAGATAAAGATCATCTGTGTTGGTGAGTCGCTGTCACAGCACCTGTTAGATTAAAAATGACTGAGAAGTCGGCAGAAGTATAACTATCAGTCCATGAATTTTTTTTTTTTTTTTCCCCCAGCGGATATTCAAGTTACAACATGATTGAGCTAGCAAAGCAGTTTTATGTTATGTTTGGTATTTATTCAGTTTCGGGAAATTAAGATTCATTCTTGAGTCATGGAAACTAACGCACATGGATGTGTTATGAATGCGTTCATTTATGCAGTTAATGTGAAGCGTAACCAAATATTGGCCTAATAGGAGAGACTGCCTGCTGAGAACAGAAGTAGGCCTACAGCCGAATGACCTTGTTAAAAAGTGTATTATTTAGTTGTTAAATAAGTGTTTTTATGGCGTGTTGCAGCTTGTGTTTCCCAATGTATTTTTACTGAAAAATGTTTTACAAACATTGCACTTTGTAGGCCTAAATGTTGTTTATGTTGTAATTTGTTGTAAATGTTGATCCAAATAAAATTGCTTTGATAGCAAAGTGCTGTGTTTATTCTGTAATTATATGCATGTAAAATTAACCCTCTATGGTACGCATTATGATCCCAGTTGGTAAACAAAATGTTTTGGGTATTTTTTTGTCTTAAAATAGACCAAGTAAACATAATCAAGAGACATTTTCAAAAAATATTATTTTTTAGTAGTTTTTAGGGTTTGTTACCATACGGCAACACTGTACGATAGTGGAAAGTAATGAAAACAAGAGAATTTTATTTAAAATTGTAATAATGTTTATTTAAAAACTCATGTTATAGTCTCAACAATCCCCAGTAGCCTGAACAGTTAAGAATGCATCTCATTTGAAAGTAAAAACCATTTAAAAAGACATTTTTCATCGTTTAATTTGATTTTTTGGGTTAGGGTTGCCAGCTGCTCGTTTTCTTCATCACTGAATCCTAATTCATCTTCACTACCATCTACTAGGAGGGCTAGTTTTGCTTTCTTCCATGAGGAACCATAAAACATTGTTGCATTCATTCTGTAAATGGAAGAAAGATGTGTCAAATATAATCATATGCAATATGTGGAAAGGACTCACAAAGTGCATTATTATAGTAGACTATAGAAGATCAGTGTACACCAATGCAATTGCTATTAACTTTACTACAACTAACAGTCAAATGTGTATCTGTCAAATTGATGGACCTTAAAAAATAACTAAATGATTCGACGTGGTTGTGGAGTCCATAAAGTTTACAATATGCTTTTGAACAATGTAGGCCTATAACTAAATACAAAATGTTATCAACATGCCAGGCTAGCAGTTCATAATGGAACGGTGTTGCCACATGGCAACATACACATTTGAACATTTTCTATTATTTAATGATAAAGTACAGTGCAATAAACTACAGAATAATGAACTTAACTCACCTATTAATGAATATATATATTTTTTTCCCAGTTGAAAAATGTCATTAAAACACTTTTTTAGATGATTTCTGAGGAGTCAAATGGTGAGGCTCCTCCCTGTGAAGTCGTCTGCAGAAAAGGGCTTCAAAATTGCCTCCAGAAAGTCATGTGGCAAATTTAAACACTGCTATTGGTTTACTTAGAACCCTACCTCTCTTTTAATGCATTGCCTCATAACGGGGATGTATTGTCTGTGTGTAGAAGGCTTAAAATGGGTTTGTTACCAAATGGCAACATCGTACCATAGAGAGTTAACAAATGTAAATCAGGACAGACTGATGCTGACGGTCATTGACAGATTTAACAATTATGAAGCTCCTATAATAGGCTGCTTGTAGGCTACCAACCGTGCAGGATGAAGTTGCTGAAAATTGTTTTGCTAGTCTATAAATATATCATGCACACAACCTGAAATGAATGCAGTTCTCTTTCTTGTTGTAGGGCAATAATTGAAAAAGGTGCACCTCTCCACTGTGCGTCTTTGCACGCATCGTTTTTCCCAAATGGCTTTTTATTACCTCTGAGGTCTGGGTTAACAATTTGACAGGGGCCCTTTTGATCAATAACCCACGGGGGAAAAAAGTGCAATTACGCCACTGAAGCAGATTATGACTTTATTCTGAGACCTGGTAGATAACAGGCTATAATATACAGTATATAAGACAATAATATAATTTAATATAACATAAAGATGAAAGATTATTATGCTCATAAATTGATAAACTTTTTGAATTTTTTCAGATCAGCAGGACTGAGCTGTGCCTCCCTGATAAAAGTCACCCGGTGAGGCTGATGTAGGTTAGACATGAGCTGCAGGTGTGTGTGCTCTAAGTCCCTGTAAGAGGATCTGTCTGCATGTGCACCTCAGCCACACACACACACACACACACACACACACACACACACACACAGTGTAAGTCCAGATTTGCGAGCTGAGTTCAGATCTGCAGCGACTCGATGGAAACAGCAGCAGCTTCTCAATGAGTTTCTGCAGCTGAGACACACACAGGTGAATATGTTCATTATTATGTGTGTGTTTGTGTGTGTGTGTGTGTGTGTGTGTGTGTGTGAGAGAGAGAGAGAGAGAGAGAGAGAGAGAGAGAGAGAGAGAGATGTGGAGCTACACAGGACAGAAAACAGCCAGTGTGTCAAATTTGTGTGTGTATGCTTTAGTGAATGTGTGTGTTTGTGAAAAGGTGTGTGTGTGTCTGTGTGTACAGGTGTTGTAGGTGTGAGAGTGTGTGTTCTGTGTGTTTGATTGGAGGCCAGAGACAAAGTGTGCTGTGTTCCTGTATTCATGTGTGAGTCAAGCTAATGTTGTTAGCTGGGAAAACATCAGCTAACATGTTGTTTTATATGAGCTGATATATTTTTCAGTAGAGCAAAACATTATTTAACATGTTGTCACCAAGGCAAACATTAGCTAACATGTTGCTAGCTAGGAGAAAATAACCAATAACAAAAATAACATTTTGTTAGCTTGGAAAATATTAGTTAGCTATAGAATATTATTAGCTATAGAAAAATGTGAGCTAACTTATCAACTAGGAAAACATTAGCTAACATGTTGGTATAATAATAATAATAATAATAATAATAATAATAATAATAAAACTTTATTTGTATAGCACCTTTCATACAAGAATTGCTGCTCAAAGTGCTTCACAATAAAAGAAAAACAAAAGAACATTTGAAAACATTAAAATAAGACATTAAAAACAGTACAGGGTGAAATTAAAAGGAAAAGGCTAAAAGCGAGAACTTTGAAATAAAACAAAAGATGGAAATAAAACGATAAAAGACAAATAAAACAGGAGCCAGTTAAAGGCCAGAGTGAAAAGGTGGGTCTTTAATCTTAATCCAAAAAATCATTAGCTAACATTTTGTAAGATAAAAAAAAAAACATTAGCTAGTGTGTTGTTAGCTAGGAGCACATGGGGGCGGGGGGGGCGGGGGTCCTGCGTCACCATGGTAACGGCTCACACTCCTCTGCATGGAGTCATACAGCAGCTGAGACACACACACACACTTTAACTCACACACCATGTGCTTCTGATGTGTGTGTGTGTGTGTGTGTGTGTGTGTGTGTGTGTGTGCGTGTGTGTGTGTGTGTGTGTGTGTGTGTGTGTGTGTGTGTGTGTGTGTGTGTGTGTGTGTGTGTGTGTGTGTGTGTGTGTGTGTCAGGGCACATGGAGGCCAGGGATCCGTCCCCGCTGCGGCGCTTCGTGGTGGCGAAGCGCTCCATCAGCGGCCTGTTCGACCAGCTGCTGGACTTCGTGAGGGACGGCTCCGCCTTCGTCGACGGTCAGTCGCACTTCCTGTTTCCCTCACGGCGCCACCTGCCGGCCGGAAACAGGAACTGAGTTTGTTCATGTCGCCTTGTTTTCAGAAATGTGTTTCAGTTTGGATGCAAAGCAGAAAGGTTCATTTCAGCGTCAGAGGTCAGAGGTCATGTGCTGTCATTCTGAATATTTTATCAAACATGAACAAGAAATGAAATGAAAACTTTAACCGTTTATCAAATCCTGCAGAGGAGCTACAGATTTCACATCAGAGAGTCAAAATCTGAGTTTGTGGTTGAAGCAGCCGCCTCATAATGTTCTGCTCAATATTCACAAACCACACAGCTGATGATTGGCTGTGGAAAGCAAAACGTTTCCCCTCTTAGGGACTATTTTCCCTGGAGGAGGAGGAGGAGGAGAAGAGATAGATAGATAGATAGATACTTTATTCATCCTGCAGGAAATTCGCAGTTTTTCAGCAGTATCCACAGATTACAGATTAAATAAAATAAAAAAAGATTTAAAAAAAATAAAGAATAAGATCTGAGTACAACAGAATAAGATCTAAGTACAACCCAGTGTGCAAAAAGCAATGTGCAACAAAAAAAAAAAACAGAAAAAAACGTGTGCACGGGTGTATAAAATGTGCATAGAGGTAGGTCAATGTGCAAATTTAGAAGAAATTTAGAAGAAATTTAGAGGAGGAGGAGGAGGAGGAGGAGGAGGAGGGAGCGTTTCAGTTTGAAAAAGTCCTGAAAAGCCAACAGTGCTGCTGCTTTTAGGAAAACTCATGTGGAGGACTTTATTCCTCTGATGGAAAACTGGAGTGAAGAAAGTGTGAAGGCTCTGAAAGTTCATGTTCATATCGTAGTGGAATGAATGGAGGAAAGGGAGGAGGAGTGATGTGGCAGCTCTGAAAGCCCACTGCTCGCTCTGGGAGGAGAGCAGAGGAACGTTCTGCAGGCGGAGCTGCAGGGAGTTTTAATTTCAGTTCTTATTCCTGAGCGTTTCTGACCGGCCAGAGGAAAATCAGTTCAGCTGCAGAGTCTCTGTAGGAAAACAGAACATGAGGCTCAAAATGAAATGTTGAGTCTGTTTTATTTATTATTTTTTAAAATAATTTTACAAACAATTATAGGATGTAAAGTAGATTCCGTTTCTGTTTACTTTCATTATTTTAATCCTAAAAACTCACGCAGAAAGCAGGAAAATTGTGTTTCTGGGTTTCAGTCAAACGTCCACAGCTCAGAGGTTCAGTTTGACTTTGTTTGTTGTCATGACACTGAGAGGTGCAGCTCACCTGCAGCCTGTAGGGACTCGGTGCCTTGCTCATGGACACTTGGGCAGGATATTAGTTATAATTCTCACAACAATTCATATGAACATCAGCTGTTAATTTGTGAATGTGAAAGAACAACACTGGCCTCAAAAAACTTTACAGTCTGGATCCTCTGACGTTTGAAAAGACAAGCCTCAGGTGATGATGTATGTGTAGTCTGTGTGTGTGTGTGTGTAGTCTGTGTGTGTGTGTTTGTCAGTGACGTGCTGCCTGCTGATTGGCCCTCAGACACGTGGCGGAGCAGCGACCTGGGCCAGGTGGCGGTGGAGGAGCAGAGCCTGGAGATGCAGACCTGCGCCACCAAACTGGCAACCATCAGGGAGGTGCTGGCCCGCAGACACATGAAGGTGGCCTTCTTTGGCAGGTAGAGCACACCTGGGCACACCTGCACACACCTGGACACACCTGAACACACCTGCACACACCTGGACACACCTGCACACACCTGCACACACCTGAACACACCTGCACACACCTGGGCACACCTGTACACACCCATGTTCCCTGTGGGGGGTACAGTCTCATATAATAAAAATAATAAAATTATAATACAAATAATAAATAATTAAAAAATAAGTTAGAATATTAATTAATAAAATTAATTAATTAATTAATTAATTATGATGGTAAAATAATAAAATAATATCTAAATATACATATATGTGTATATATATATGCAATACTATTACTACTTATACTACTGCTAATGCTAATAATAATAGTACTCATCTAAAAAATAATAATGATAATTATTGTTGTGTGTAGCTCAAAGTTCTTTGCAGTAAAATGAAGAAACGATAATACATATGAACAGGTAAATTAAAATTAGTGTAAATAAGTGTGAATACTGGGTGAATCAGGCAGTCAGTGAATCATAAACAAAAATACATGTGTACAAAATAGCTAAGAACAAAATATAAGTAAAAGCTAAGACTAAAACAAAGGAAGAGTGGCAGTTAATTAACCCTTTGATGCATGAATTATGAAAGCCTGTGTCCAGATTTTTTTCTCATGTGTTTTTACTCTTCTTAGGGCATGAATATTTCTGTGAGTCTCCATACTTCTTTAAGATGCAGGGCTGGTATTACCATGTCATGATACTGGTATTAATATGTTTTCAGCAACAAGAACTGACAGTCTCTGCATAAACCTCAATGGAGGGGAGCAGCAGAGAGCACTCTAACAGCTGATATGCAATTCCACCATAGAAACCACTGCATTTAGGAGAAAATGACTTTAAAACAGCTGTCCACTGCAGTGACCGCCATGCACCAGAGGGTTAAGAAATGTTTAGTGATTGTTGTTTAGAAATGAGCTTGTGTTTCCTGCAGCCTTCGGGTCGGCAGCTCCATCATTTCACTGAGCAGTTAAAAAAAAAAAGGTTGAGCTGCCCTTTTTCTTGTTTGTGTGACAGTTTGTATTTTAAAAAGTAAAGCCTGTCAACACGCAGCACGCCACATCTCAGGCTAATTGTGATAATTACAATAATGATTACTGGTTAAATGCTGTATTACATTACCAGGAAAAACATGATTCCAACATTCAGTTTTATGACACATTCAGCCCACGCACAGTGAGTCTTTGCTCCGTTCTGAGGAGATATTGCATCATCCAGCCGTCCTTACATCATCAGACGCTGAGCAGAAACGCTCGCTGATAAATCCACACAAACAATCAAACGGCGTCTTTGAGCAGGATTAAACTCCACCCAGCCGGTGCTCTGTGGCAGATAAAAACAAGTGCTCAGACCTGTTTCCTGGTAAGGGTGGCGTCAGGTCAGCGCGTCAGGAGGCCAGGCGTGACTGAAGGGTCAGCTCAGTTCACATGAGAGAGGAAACGTCCAATACTCTGCTTCACAACAGGTTTCACTCAGTGGCTCATTTCCAACTGGGAATAAAAACTAAACTGGGATTATCTGAATAGCCAGTAAACTCATTGTTGCATATATGAAGTCACTCTAGTGCTAAATGTCCTTGATTGATGAGATGAGAACACTTTTCTTGTCTGGATCTTCTGTATTTTTAAGAAAGTGAATTTCACACATCAGGAAATAACAGGTGAGCTAAACTTCATATGATGACCTGCGTCCACCTTAGAATAATAATAATAAAAAAAAAAAAACATCTGAATTATTTTGGTTTGATGAAAATGAGAAGTTGCAGTGAGTGTGAAAGTTTTTAGTTTTAAGGCTAGTTTTATTTCTAAAGCTTGGAAAATTAGGAAAACTACGCTGAATAATTCACACATACAACATGACAACATGAGATCAGCTTAATTTAATGCATGCATATAATATGAAGGCACACAGTACCGCTCGTGTTCTCAATCCAATCCAAGCCAATCCACTTTATCTATATAGCACATTTTTAACAAACACAAGGTTTTTCCAAAGTGCTGCACAGCAAGATAAAACACAACTAGATAACACAATAGAAGCAGAATACAAAGGTGAAGTACACAATAGGATAAAATAAAATAAAATACAATAACATAAAATAAAATAAAATAAATAATTTAAAATGCACTGCCCACACAAGATAAAAAACATGCACACATAAAATCATAAAATCAGTAATTTGTATATTTGGTGGTGTCACACCTGTGTGCATGGAAAATGATAGTGTGCCTTATCAATAGATGCTTGTTTGGTCGTCTATTGATGAAGACAGTGCACTGATATCAGCCCCCGTCTGAGCAGAGGACATAATTTAGTCTTTATGTTTTAGCTCCGTTTAGTGGAAGGATGCAGACACTAGAAAAGACAGTTGGCCTCTGCGTTGACCCGGGTGGACGAGAGGTCACATGCCAGCGTCTCTGTGCTGTGTTGCAGGACGAGTAACGGGAAGAGCACGGTGATCAACGCCATGCTGAGGGACCGCGTGCTGCCCAGCGGCATCGGCCACACCACCAACTGCTTCCTGAGCGTGGAGGGCACCGACGGGGACGAGGCCTTCCTCACCACCGAGGCCTCCAGCGAGAGGAGGAGCGTCTCTGTACGAGGAGTTTTCCCTCTGTGCTCTGGAAAAATAGCTCTACTCACTGCTCAAATCTGTTTTTTCTTGAAAACAGGTCAAAAAGCCACCAGTGGGATGAGATAATCCCACTTGTTTCCAACGTTAATCCACTTGTGTTCTTGAATCAAGTGTCATTTTCTTGATCCTAGTGGCTGATTTGCCTTATTATACTGAAACTGGGATTATCCAATCCCAATGGTGGATTTTTTACTTTGTTGGAAAAAAAACAAGATTTTACTTCTGCATGACTAAATGAATTGTTAAAACAAAGATTTTTTTTTACAGTGTCCAAACCCATTTATATTCTCACACGTCATGTCGGACGTGATGACCAGAGGTGGAATTAACTAATTACATTGTACTTTTACTTTTTGGGGTATTTCCTCGTTACTAAATCCCATGGTATAAGGAAAACTATTTTTCTGAGTTTTTTCCTCATAAATTTACGACTTAGTCTTAGAATTTCGGATCCAGTCCGAAGGAAATCCTGCTGGTTTGAGTCCAGAATCCCAACCTCCTCCTCAGCATCTGGACTCTGAAGAGACGTTGCTGTGACTTGGGCCGATTCAGAAGAAAACAATCTGCTGATTCTGGGCTCAGATCAGCAGGATCTCCTTGTTCCTGAATCCCATGTCAGAGTAGAATCTGCTGAGGGGATCAGCTGCAGGCCTGACACACGGCCAGCAGGGGGCAGAAGTTTGAAGTTTTTCATCCCAAATTTGTGAGTTTTTTTTTTACCCCTTAAATCTAAAGAATATCTGTGTTTTTTCCCCTGCTCTCCTCGTCCTCCTCCTTGTCCTCATCCTCCTCTTCTTCCTCCTGCAGACGGTGAACCAGCTGGCTCATGCTCTCCACATGGATCCCACTCTGGACTCCGGCAGCCTGGTGAAGGTGTTCTGGCCTAAAAGTCGCTGTGCTCTGCTGAGGGACGACCTGGTTCTGATGGACAGGTGTCTTTTCTTCACTTCCTCACACCTGCAAATTCTTCAAACCAGGCCGTGCTCTTTTACTTCACATGGCGACATTTTAAAGCAGCATCCCAGTTCCTCTGCATGTCCAGAGTTTCCTCTCCAGAACATTCCTCTGCTCTCCTCCCAGAGCGAGCAGTGGGGTTTCAGAGCTGCCACATCACTCCTCCTCCCTTTCCTCCAGCCGCTGGTTTCCATTCATTCCACTATGATATGAACATGAACTTTCAGAGCCTTCACACTTTCTTCACACCAGTGGTTCGTTAACATTGCAGTGAACTGGAGTAAACAGACCACGCTGGGATGGTGCTTTAAATTGATCGTTTATTGACCAAAGCCAAATGGAAGCAGACATTTCCTTCACAGAGGAGTTTCTCTTGCTGCTCTACAGCCTCTGTGTGTCACATGGCAGAACAAATAAATTCACATCTAAATCTGTAATCTCAGTTTAGACAGTTTAAAAAACTGCGTTATCAGGGTGAGACGTTATCAAACTGTTGCCTCAGATTCGTCATCTCTTCCCTTACATTATGAAATCATGCGTCAGGGTTTGTACACTGAACCCCAGGAGAGAGAAAAGCAAAGTTAATATGTCAGGTTACACAATAAAAGCTGTGAAATGTCTAATGCAACAACACAGCAGTGATGCACCTGATCGGACTGTTACCTCACCACCGAGTCAGCGGGCATGAAGCTCCCTGCTGCACCTCGTAGTGCAGCGGCTCTCAAACCAAATACTCAAAATCAATACTGTTCCCTCTTTGAAATCTTTCCCAGTCCAGTTGGTCCTGACCAGTTGAGCCTCCTGTGGTCAGAGGGTCAGTCCAGTTGGTCCTGACCAGTTGAGCCTCCTGTGGTCAGAGGGTCGGTCCAGTTGGTCCTGACCAGTTGAGCCTCCTGTGGTCAGAGGGTCAGTCCAGTTGGTCCTGACCAGGTGAGCCTCCTGTGGTCAGAGGGTCAGTCCAGCTCCATCAGTGTGAACCAACAACCTGATGCTGAGCAGATTCTCGTTTGTGTTTCTGCTTCTTCTTCTTCTCTTCTTCCTCCTTGTTTCCAGCTGTATCGCTGCTACGCTTCAACCACTGATCCACTTTCTGGATTTGTTTGGTCTCGTCTTCCCGCTCAGAGTGAACAAACGTCCTCGCTCCACGACCACGGCACGGTTTGTGGGATTTCGATTGTAGGTGTTATGAATCTGAGGGCACAGTTTAATCATCTCTGGCCATGGTGTGCACAGACACATTTACACATGGATTTATTCTTTTTTCCACCATGTGACCCCAAACTGACCGCCTGCTGTAAATCAGCCAGGTGTGAGCAGCCGGCAGGTGACTCAGTTTAAGTGAAGACGAATGCAATTTCTGTTGAAATGAACAGTGTGTGTGTGTGTGTGTGTGTGTGTGTGTGTGTTTGTGTGTTTGGGACAGTCCCGGCACTGACGTGACCCTGGAGCTCGACAGCTGGATCGACAAGTTCTGCCTGGACGCCGACGTCTTCGTGCTGGTGGGGAACTCAGAGTCCACACTGATGAACACGGTGAGACCATGACTCAGCACATTTCATCACAAACACTTTCAAGAGCCAGAATATATTCACCTGTTGTCCATCCGTCTGCAGGAGAAACTCTTCTTCCACAAAGTCAGCGAGCGGATTTCCAAACCCAACATCTTCATCCTGCACAACAGATGGGACGCCTCGGTGACCGAGCCCGAGTACATCGAGGAGGTTAGTCGCCCCCTGTCTTCAGACCTGAAAACAGCACCGGTTAAAGAAACACCCTTCAGCTTAGTTGGTTGTTATAATCTGCAGGAAGTGAAATAAAAAGAGAAATAAAAAGTATATAAGGTAAGCAATATGTCTCTTAACTCCAATATGTCGCTGATTCCAGTGGAATAAATGAGCGTTTCTGTCAGTTGCACTTTAATCTCAGCCGCCTGTTGTGTAAAAAAGACAAACTGAAGCCGAGGACAGGTGGACAGGTGCACTGAAAATGTTAATGTGCACTCAAGTCATAATTATATTAAACTGTAAAATAAAACAAACGACAGAACTTTGTTAGTTGAGTTTAGTGTTTTTGTAGAGCAAACATGAAATCTACGCTCTGAAAACAAGTGAACTGTGGGTTTACTTCAGGTAGTTTGTTTATTTGTAAGGAATCTGGCTCTCGATGGGTATTGATAGTCCAGGCAATCATAAAAATTATGTAAACAAATTCAGTTACAATTTAAAATCAGAACATATATCAATCAAAAAGGAATGACAACCATCACCATGACTGTAGAAGAAAGAAAGAAATGATTGGACAGTGTCTCGGCAAAATGAATAACTGACATTTAGATTTTAGATATATATGATTTTGATCTGCTTCTTTACATTCATATGAAGAGGCAGATGTACATTAAGTACGTTGACCCCTGAGAAACCTGCAGTGGTTTCTCTGGGTCTCTGTATGGTCTTAAAAAGTATTACAATGTCTTAAGTTACATTTTTATAAATATTAGGTATAAAACATCATTAAATCATCATCAATCATTAATCATTTGAATTACGAGATCTTAATGTCACCATTAACATTATATATTATTTCATTTGTCCTTCTGTTTCTTTGAGTTCAGCCTTAGATCAACATTTTTGCTGTTCTTCCCGCCCTAATCCAAACCTTACACACTTCACACACCAAACGATTCATCAGTTAATTGAAGATAATGCAGATTCACTGATAATGAAAATAATTGTACGGTAAGTTCCACCCTGTGTCTGCACTGCAGCCACTTGTGTGTAAAATGGTGCAGTGAGACAGGTTGGACCGACCCTCAGGTACATGAACCCGTTCCTGAGCGCCCCCCTGACCTCCTGTGTGCAGGTGAGGAGGCAGCACCTGGACCGCTGCGTGAGCTTCCTGGCCGACGAGCTGGGCGTGGTCGGCCTGGACGAGGCTCCCGGACGCATCTTCTTCGTCTCGGCCAAGGAGGTCCTGAGCTGCAGGATGCAGCGGGCGCAGGGCATGCCCGAGACAGGTGAGACAGGTGAGACAGGTGAGGGATCCGCTCTCCCACAATGCAGCGGGGCTCTCAGTGGCTGATCGCTGTGCGCTGCACGGTACTTCCTGCCTCGAACCCGAACCCTCAAGCCAGAGTTATTCTAGCTTTGTTTTTCTCATTAGTTTTTGTTTTTGTTTCATTTTTCTTTTTTGTTCTCAACTCAGTTTAGTTTCAGTTGGTTTCCACAGCGGGTTCGCTAGTTTCAGTTTAGTTTTTATTGTTTTTATTGTACCTGTTCGCTCCAAATTACTTTGTTTTACCAAAGAAAGCCTTGCTACTGTGTGTAGGCTAACGTTAGCAAGATAGCTCCTGTCTATTGTAGACTAATGTTAGCCTAGCTAGCTTTTATGAGTAGGTAATGTCAGCCTGGAGGCAGCGTTTGTTTTGGGCCAAACCTTAAACACTGGCTCTGTCTCCAGGCAGCTGCTGTCTTCATTAAAGCACATGGTCCTATAAAACCTCGGCTGTTTGTGTGCATTCCTGCAGGTGGCGCTCTAGCGGAGGGCTTCCATGAGAGACTGAGGGAGTTCCAGAACTTCGAGAGGACGTTTGAGGTACGCAGCGACACGAGACACACTTTAGATCGTCTTCACTAATGTTTTTTCAGAGCTCTGAACTCTGAAAGTTCATTTTTAGATTTCCACTAAAAGCTGCAGCGGGCTGTGTCAGGGCTGAAAACCAGAGCTAAATTAACACTGAAATGAAAGCTGGGATGATTTTTGTACTTGTGAACAGCCGCTTCCTGTCCTGATCTAAATTATCTGTCTGACATCAGTTCCAATCAGTTTCCAAAGCAGGTTTAATGGATGTGCTTTTAATACGAATTCTTATATGAACGCATGACCTTTGACCCTCCAGGAGTTCATCTCGCAGTCTGCGGTCAAAACCAAGTTTGAGCAGCACACGGTGCGAGCCTGGCAGATCACCGAGGCCATCAAAGCCGTCATGGACGCCATCAACATCGCCTCCGCCGACAGGAAGTAAGGAGGCCAACCCCTCTGTGCTCTCCTCAGCCCCTCGGGCCTGAGAAACACAAACAGTTAAAGCTGCTGTGTGTGACTGTAGGGAATCTGCAGGACGGCTTTACAGCACAAAACAGGAAGAGGGCGCTGTTCTTCCACCGTCTAGTAACAGAAAAGGTTCAGATCGGAGACACACTGCCATGGAGTGTGTGTCGTACGCTTATCAATACGTAGCATGTTATTGCCAGAGTCCGGGGTTCGAATCCGACCTCAGGCCAGGTGCTGCACATCATCCCCCCTCTCTCTGCCTCTGCTTGATTCTGATTGGCCAAATTTAAAATATCCTGCAATCCGTTATTTCACCATAACAGACCGTTGTAAGCTAATGTTAGCAAGGTAGTTATTGTGTGTTGTAAGCTAATGTTAGCGAGCTAGCTGCTGTGTACAGGAAGAACTGGAACTTTCCTCCAGTCCGGACGCAGCAGCAGGTGCCAGCCTCTGCTAGCTAGCTGCCTTCCTGTTCAAGGCTAATGCAGCGACCTGCTGACCTTCAACTACAAACACAACGGCAGAAAAAACTTTGATTGTAATTTCTTTGCTTTACAGTCATCAGGTTGGTATGGAGGCCGCTCTGAAGCCATATAATAATAAATGGTCTATTTTGAGAAAAAAAAAAAAAAAAAAAAAAAAAAAAATTAGTGTTGGAGGTTCCTTGCCTCCTCCTTGGCCATTATTTTCCAGACTTGGCATGGCTTATCCCTGAATTGCATATCAACATCTAATGAAGATGTTGGAGGTTCACAAGGTCCATCCAGGTCCACCGAGCTCTACTAACTAATGAATATTCAAACACAGCAAGCGCCAGGATTTATGGGAAATGTGGTCTTCATTTGGAGAAACACCTTATTAGTTTTATTAGTTTTATTAGTTTTAAGGTATCACAGTTAATGTGACATTGATATATTAATGGTTACAAATGGCAGATGGAGGTCCTTTAAAGGACCACTTTGCCTTCTCTCCTTGAAAAACTTCCATTCCATCAAAGGTCTCCAGTGACTGACTCCAGGAGCAGTTTCTCCAGAGGAGACAGGTTTCTGTGCCTGCCCCTGATGACCTTTGACCCCTTGCAGGATCTACTACCTGGAGGAGAGAGAGGAGCAGAGGGACCAGCTGGACTTTGTACGTGGGCAGATTAACCGTCTGACCGATAGCGTCAAAGAGCGGATCAAGACTCTTTCAGACGACGTGGCTGCCAAGGTAGGCTGCTCCTGCTGCGAGGAACCAGCCTGCCCAGGGTTTACAACTGAACCCTTTTATTATTTAGCATGCTCCAGTAAAAAGCCTCAACAGACTGATAAAAGCTGCTAATGAAAATCCCTGAAATTCCAGCTTCCAGCAGAAAAATGTAGAGTGACAGTCACAGTTCAGAGCAGGAAAGTCATTGCTAGGGTCATATGACGTTAACTCGATCAAAATCAATTTCATACACAATTAAATGGTCATTTGAAATGTTGCTAAAATTCTGTGTTAGCTCGCCAGTGTTGCCAAATATCCCTTACTTACCGTACATTTCAGGCGTGTTTCCAAAGCGAGAATGCTAATTTCAATCTGTAGTTCCCAGGCAGGTAAACAAACAAACAAACAAAAAACACAAACAATATAAAAAGTACCAATGTGTAAATATAAATATACAGATGCACAGATGATGATGATGATGATGATGGTGGTGATGGTGGTGGTGATGATGGTGGTGGTGGTGGTGGTGGTGATGGTGGTAGTGGTGATGTGGGTGATGATGATGTGGGTGATGATGATGATGATGATTATAGTGGTGGTGGTGTGATGGTGGTGATGTGGGTGATGGTGGTGGTGGTGATGGTGGTGGTGGTGATGGTGATGATGGTGGTGATGTGGGTGATGATGGTGGTGGTGATGGTGATGTTGGTGGTGATGGTGATGGTGGTGGTGGTGATGTGGGTGGTGATGATGATGATGATGATGATGATGATGATGATGATGATGATGGTGGTGGTGATGGTGGTGGTGATGGTGATGTGGGTGGTGATGATGGTGGTGGTGGTGATGGTGGTGGTGATGGTGATGTGGGTGGTGATGATGGTGGTGGTGGTGATGGTGGTGATGGTTATGATGATTGGTGGTGATGGTGGTGATGGTGATGATGATGGTGGTGGTGATGATGATGATGATGATGGTGATGGTGGTGGTGGTGGTGGTGATGTGGGTGATGATGATGATGGTGATTATGATGATGATGATGATGATGATGGTGGTGATGATGATGATAATGGTGGTGGTGATAGTGATGGTGGTGGTGGTGATGGTGATGATGGTGGTGATGACGGTGGTGGTGGTGATGATGATGATGATGATGGTGATGATGATGATGGTGATGACAGTGGTAGTGGTGGTGATGATGATGATGATGGTGATGATGGTGATGATGGTGATGATGATGATGATGATGATGATGATGATGATGATGATGATGATGGTGATGGTGGTGGTGGTGTTGGTGTGCCTCAGGTGGCCGTGGCTCTGGCAGACCAGATCCGAAGTCTCCCTGTGCTGGTGGACGAGTTCAGGGCCGACTTCAACCCGACGCAGGAAACACTGGACCTCTACAAAGCTGTAAGTACTACTACAAGTACTGCCAGAAGTACTGATAGATCTACTACAACAGGTAGATTCATTTTTTAAGTGGTCAAAAGTGCTTTTAGAAATACTCAGCTGTCTGAAATACTATCAGAAGATCTGTCAGAAGTACTGTGAGAAGTATTAAGTTTTGTTAGAAGTACTACTCTTTTAGAAGTACTGTTAGATGTATTGTCCTAAGTACTGTCAGAGTTGCTGATAGATCTACTGCAAGAAGTACAGTCAGAGGTCCAATCAGAAACACTCTTGGATCAACCGTGAGCAGTAATGTTAGAAATACTTTGTTATTAAAAGCACCGTTGGAAGTATTGTTAAGTTCTATCAGAAGTGTTTATATTGCTTGTTACTATTTATTTATTATGCTTCATATTTTGCTATCCACTTTGCTGCTGTAATACTGGAAATTTCCCCACTGTGGGACTAATAAAGGAATATCTTATCTTATCTTATCTTATCTTATCTTAAGTACTCTTATCAGAAGTACTGTTAGACCCACTTTCAGAAGTAAAACCAGAAGAATAATTCAAAGTACAACCAAAAGTGCTGTCCTAAGTACTTTTAGAAATACTGTCTGAAATACTATCAGAAGATCTGTCAGTAGTACTGTGAGCAGTACTGTTGGATCTGCTGTCAGAGGTATTTGTTGGGCGGCCTGTCAGTCAAACAGTGTGGGCGGGGCTTAGAGTTTCTGTTCAGTCACGCCAGCTGCCCTGTTCTTCTTCTTCTGTTGACTCCAAACACACAGGAGAGGTACCATACGGCAGCCCGATATGGACAAAAATTCAATTCAAATTCCACCAGCTGGATGTAGAAAATGCAGTGACTTCACAAAGTGTTTTATTGATCAGAACGGACCGATCAAATCGTTTCCTTTTTTACATTTTTTCTAAAATGTTTCTCAGAAAGCCTTTTTGAATGTGCGTGCTCTGTTCTCCTTTATTTGATTATTATTTTAAAGTCAATCAGCTGATATCGACTCATTAAATAAAATAAAATAAAGTGCAAAGCTTATATTCTCAGCTCTGCTGTCCCTGCTCTGGTGTCCATCTGCCTGACCCTCAGTGACTCTTTAACCTCGATGTAGGTCACCTAACTTGACTTTCAACCTTGTCACACACACACACACAGACACACACACACACACACACACACACACACACACACACACACGGAGGTTTGTGCATGTACTGTAAACTGGATTGGAAGTAAAGCAGCTTAATGTGCTGCTATTTCCTCAGAGACAATATTGAGGTCAAGTGTGTGTGTGTGTGTGTGTCCTGCAGAAGCTGCTGGTTCATGTGGAGGAGCGTCTGATTGGCTGTCTTGCGTACCGCTGCTCCTCCAGCATCCTGACAGACATTCAGGCCACGCAGAGCTACATGATCGGTACACACATGAAATATTCATTTATTTTATTTTAGATCGTTTATTTTTTATTTATTGCTTGTTTTGTTTTATTTTGGTCTTCGTTTTCTTTTATTATTTATTTGTTTGTTTGTTTGTTTATTTATTTATTTATTTATTTATTTATTTATTTAAATTAAATTAAATTAAATTAAATTAAATTAAATTTTATTTTTGTTCTTTGGACTGGTTTTACATGTTTTGTATATCCAGATACACATATTTCATTTATTTATTTATTTGTTTGTTTGTTGTTTTTACCAGTTTAATCCCACTTTAGTTTCAAAATTTTTTTAGACAAACAAGAAAGCAGCATAATGACAAACATAATGTTTGTAAACTACATGTAAATTAAAAAAAATAAGTCTTCATGTTAGTTTTGACTTCAAAAACAGACGATTCCATTCTTAAAAACAGACTTTGATGCTAATTTTTGTGAGAGCTGCCTTTTCTTGTTTTTTCAGTATGTCCTTATTTTTTGTTTTTATTATTTTTTCTAATTATTGAGTGTTTCATGTCATTCTTTTGTTTTATCTTTTTTGTTTTATCTGTCTCTCCTGGTTCATCCTGTTGAAGTGCTTTGTTAATTTGAAAAGTCCTCTACAAATAAATTATATGATTATTTTGCAATTAAAAGGTACACTATCTAAGTTTATGATGCTTTAGCGCCATCTAGGGGCTATTCCTGCCCATCTCTGAGGTCGGGAGTTATAAGCTAAATAGTTTTGAATTTATCACAGTAAATATATTTAATATTTTTACTCTACAACACAAGTTAGGCTTGAAATGAAGTTAGAAAGGAGCTACAAGCAGAATCAGGTGAAGCAGCAGCAACAGGAAATAAATTTAAAGTCTGAATCTGTCTTTTCAGAATTGATGGGACAGTACAGTCAGTGGCTGTCAGAATCAGAATCAGAAACACTTTATTGATCTCTGAGGGGAAAATGACTCAGCTGCAGTTGCTCCAGTTCTCAAGAATATAATTAAATTATAAGCATTAGTGGAGTTATAAGAAATAGAAAAAGAAATAAGAAATAGGAAAATGTGTGCATTAGAAATTGGTTTAAAAAAAGTATTTGTATTATGTATAAATATGTGCATTAATCCTACAAAATTATTACAACAGTAAAAACAGAGATAAGACCTGGAGCACATGTCAGCCGTGTACCGACACACACCGTGCACACACACCGTGCACACACACCGTCAGCTGACCCGCTGGCTCTGTTCTGATTGGTCCTCAGAGAGCGTCCGTCCTCTGCTGTCTCTGGCCGTTCAGGAGCAGTTCAGCGTTCCCGGCTCCAAGTTTGAACTGACCTACGACCTTGGCCTGGCGTCGCTCTGCGCAGACTTCCAGGAGAACATCGACTTCCAGTTCTCTCTGGGCTGGACCGCCCTCGTCACCAGGTTCATCGGACCCACCAACGCCAAGCGGGCGCTGGCGAGCGGCGACCCCAGGTTCCAGGTGGGCTCACCTCATGTACCTCATACCGTTTGTCATAAAACTTTTACATTTACACATTTCAAGACATTAATTTGGAACTGATTTTGGCTGATGCTCCTATAGCTCGAGTCACTCCCAGTGTCTGCAGCTGTAAAATAATCCTCAGTTCCTAATTCATCGATATCACAACCAACAGGCAGGTTACAGTACGATGACGGCGTATCAGGGCCATCATAGGTAAAAAAAAATCCTGGAGCCAGGGGAGAGGGGTAATATGCTGAGAAAAAAAATTTAACTAAAACAATTGAGACTATAAAGTCACAAATTTATGAGAAAAGTCTAGTTTTATTTTTTGTTTGTTTGTTTGTTTTTGGTTAAGGAAACACATTGTTTTAGTTTGCTAAAGCCGGTTCAGCGCCGTTTTTTGTCTCATAAAATTTACAACTTGAATCTCAAGAATTTCATTTTTTCTTGCAAATTTGTGACTTTATAATCTCAGTTTTTTCAAGTGTTTTCTCAGAAATTTACCACTTTAATCTCAGAGAATATCTGAGTTTATTTTCTTGGAAATTCTGAGTTTTTTTCGCTGAATATTACTCCTCTCTCCCAGGTCCATAATATTTTTTTTTTCTCCCTACAATGGCCTTGATACGCCGCTGTAGCTGATTTTGTCTCTTTGGTATGAAGCATCTCAGGCCTGGTCGCTGACATCACCGCACACTGAGTGGTGAAGTCCTAGTGCAGTTTTAGATACTGGATGTTTTTCACTGAAATATTTTCTTTGTGCCAAACCTGCTGGCGGCCATTTCACCTCCAGGAAGAGCCCACCTTCAAGGATGAGATGGTGGTTTCCATAGCGACAGGTCTGGTCTCGCTCACATCGCGGGCGTCCATGACAGTGCTGGTGATTGGTGGAGTGGTACGTACAGAGTCACACAGTTTAAAAAACTGCAAACGTGAAATGAACAAACTGATTCTTTAGTTACTTAAATTGTGAGGTTGAGTGAAATTATTTGTAAAAATATATATAACAAAACAGAAAAGGCTTACTGTTAGATTATATTAACATATTATATTAAATTATGTTATGAGTAGATTATATTTTGCTGTTAGATTCAGTTTTGTTAGATTGGATTATGTTAGATTACATTATGCTAGTTAGATTAGATTTTACAGTGTTACATAATATAAATATAACATCATGCATAAATGTATTGCTTATTCTTCTACTGACTAATTTTGTGTTACCAGTCCTGATAATGAAAACAGCAGTTTTCAAAACAGCATCACAACGTGTTGCAGAGAGAAGGAAGTGATCAGAAAAAGTAAAATCAGACAAAAGCAAGAAGCAGAAAACAAAAAGCAAAAGTGAGTAACAGTTGTTACAAAACAGAAAAAAATCAGAGCCTGAATGGATAAATGGCATGAAGAAGAAGAGCCCATGAAATGAACTGTTACTTTCTTGATTTAATGTTTAAAGATTTAAAGGTTTTATCTGTTGAAATTTTAATCTACGCCCACTAGTACAGGATGATGTTACTATTTTGTACAAAATGGCTCCCTTGGCGTCATGTTCTTGCGCGTCTCTGTGCTGCAGGTTTGGCGTTCGGTGGGCTGGCGGATCATCGCGCTCTCCCTGTCGCTGTACGGCCTGCTCTACCTGTACGAGAAGCTCACCTGGACCAACGCCAGCCGCGAGCGAGTGCTCAAGCAGCAGTTTGTGGAGCACGCCACCCAGCGGCTGAGGACCATCATCCCCGTCACCAGCTCCAGCTGCAGCCAGCAGGTCCACAAGTAAGACCACTGCTCCTGGGTCTTAGAGGGGGTTCAGGGGTCTTCAGAGGGTTCCAGGAGCCCTTTAAGGGGTTTCAGGGATTCTTGTCAAAGTTCCACTAGACCTTTAAGGTTTCCTTGGGTACTTTATGGATTTAAGTGATTCTTCAGAGGGTTCTAGTGGGCCTTGAGGGGGGTTCCAGGAGTCATTTAAGTCATGGATTCTTGACAGAATTGTACTTGTTCTATATGGTGTCTATGGGTATTTTAGGGGTTTCTGGTGTCTTTGAGAGAGTTCCAGGGGTCTGTGAGGGGGTTCCTGTGGTCCTTTAAGGGGTTGAGGAAGTTCCACTGCTTCTTTAAGGTTTCCATTGGTACTTTAGTGATTTTAGCGTATCCTTGAAGGATTCCTTAGGGGGTTTCAGGGATTCTTAAGGAAGCTCCTTTGGTCCTTTAAGGTTTCTGTGAGTGTCTAGGTTCCTTGCGCAGGTTCCAGGAGTCCTTTAAGGGGTTTCTGTGTTTCGTGTTGAAATTCCACTGTTCCTTTAAGTTTTTTATGGGTACTTTAGGGGTTTCTGGGGTCATTTATGTGGTTTGAAGGGTGCTCCAGGGTTCCTTGAAAGGGTTCAGTGATCCTTGATGTGGTTCCAGTGGTCTTTTAGGGGTGACTGATATTCTCGAGAGAGTTTACAGGGTTCCTTTAGGAGGATTGAAAGGTTCTTAGAGGGGGTACTTTAGGGGTTTCTAGGGGTCCCTCACAGGGCTCCAGTGAGTGACAATTTTTTTTTTTACTTGAAGGAGAAGAACAGTGCCTTTATTGTTATTGCACAAACTGTACAACGGAATTCAAATGCAACTCCTTGTGGCAAAAGATAAAAACAAACAACACACAGCGACAGCAACTGAATACATAAATGATAAACAACAAGCATCAGTGTAAACAGTGCACTGCACAAGTCCCATGAACGGTTAGGAGTTAAGGTGTTTTATGGCACTAGGGTAAAAACTGTTCATAGGTCTGGAAGTGCAGGCCTGAATGGACCTATAGCGCCTCCCAGAGGGCAGCAGTGTAAACAGGCTGTATCCTGGGTGAGAGCAGTCCTGGGTTATGTTTATTGCACGTTGTCGGCATCTGGTGCTGTATATGTCAGTCAGAGAAGGGAGCTGTGTCTGAATAATGTCCTGTGCTGACTTCTTGACTCTCTCCGGGACCTTTTTGTGGGCCATGGTGCAGCGTTTGAACCACACCAGGATGTCGTGGTTGATGATACTCAGCACAGAACATTTGTAAAAAGACAACAGCACTTCCTGGGACAGATTGAGTTTCTTCAGTGACCTCAGAAAGTACAGACGCTGCTGTGCTTTTTTCACAAGGGCAGTGGTGCTGATAGTCCATTTAAGGTCCCGAGAGATGCATGTTGTACTTTTATTAAGAGGATGAAGTTACACCACTAGGTGGCAGCGTCATCCTGGTATAACACAGCCTGTCAGTGAGGGAACAGAGTGCAGCTACAGAGTTTGTTGTCTAAATAACTGCACAGTCACAGTCTGTGTGTTTTAAAGGATAATTTCTGGGAATTATTATTATTATTATTATTTTTGTTTTGTTTTGCTCAGAGTCAAACCCATTTTGCTTTATTTAAGTCAAGTGATCTGTGCAGGTTGCAAGTTGAAATCCATGTGAGTCAGTGAATTTTGGAAGCATGGAGAAACTGAAAACCTGTGAGGAGCCGGTGGTGTGACCCAAAATATGTCCGAGGACGGTGGGTTGCTGGTTTGATTCCCGCCATGTCTAGTATCTGGACCAGCAGCAGCAGAGCCTTCCCATCCGCAGAGCCACGAGGATGAAGCCACGGCCGGCTGAAGCTTTCATTTCATGCCAAGCTGCGTCGAGTTTTTCAGAAATGTTGGAAACGTTGCTGTTGCGTGATGTGTGGGTTTATGCAAACAGCCACCACCTTCTCCATAAACAACACCTGTTTTTTAATATATATGTGCATACATTTACTCAGTAGATGATTGTTATTAGGGCTGGAAATCACTGGGTGATACAGTACTGTCATGATATTTTACCCCTGACAACGACAGTACCATGATGCAGGCGAGTCTGTGATGTGGGAGTTATTATAAGATAATAAATTATAATACATCACAATATCTGTAACTGAAGAAGAAAAAACACCTTGGAAAAGGCAACATATTTTTCCAGTAAGCCAGAATCAGTTGTGTTTTTCAGTGTTTTGATATTAATCTGCAGCATGTTCATGACTCAACAGAACAGTTTCAGTTCAAACATGTAAAAGCAGGGAGCAAAACAGCTAGAAACTCCAATGTGCATCTGTGCCAGTGAACATTAAAACTCAAATACCGAAACTTGGCAAAACTATATATTGATAATATATCATAAGACGAAGTAGTGCAATATTTTTATAATTTGCCCCGCTCCTAATTGTTATATATTATATGTTTTATATGCAGTCTGTGTGACTGACTCATTTACATTATATTCTCTTCCATCTGGCATCTTTCTCGCCACAAACTTATTAATTACATATTACACATCTGTGTTTATTTAACCTTTATTTAACCAGGTAAGTCTCAGTGAAAAATAAATTCTCTTTTGCGAGACAGAAGTGGTCAAGACTGCAGCAACTCAGCATAAAACAGCAGTATAGTTAACACACACACACACACACACACACACACACACACACACACACACACACAAAAATCAAAGACAGCACACATTAGACACCAAACTTACTCAAAAAGGGGAAAACATGTCTGGTAGGAGTTTAAAACGAAATACACTGAACTCTCAGTCATTCAGGCATCCGAGTCATTCAGTCTCATCTTCAGTGTTCAGATCTTTTTTTTTTCTTCACACACGATAAAAAACTCTGCCAGTGGAATTAGCTCATCCCACTGACAGATTTTTGACCTTGTTGGAGGAAAAACAAGCTTTGAACAGTGACGATGAGACTGAATGCCTCGTTAACATGGAGATTTTTATTCCTTCTTTGCAGCGTATAGATTTCCAGCCTGTCAGGCCGTGACAGATAAACAAGCTGCTGATCCTGCTGAGTTTGGATTTGTGTCTGTTCATCACTGCATTTCTGCAAGAGTTCACTCCACTGACAGTGATAATACAGACGCTCCGGAGTGAGCGTGCTGGGATTCAAACTGACAACCTCACTCACAGCGGGCAGGCAGCTGTTTATCTGTCAGAGCTCTGACGCTTCGCTTCATTCATCGGCTCGTTCACACGAGCGTTCAGTCTGGTGATGAGGAGAGCGAATCACGGCCGCGCTGCTTGAAGCTCCACGCTCATCAGCTTGTGATTGTGAGCATCTCTGAACATGAGGAGACTTGAAGTTTGAACCGGCGGCCGCGTGAATCACATCAGTCTGTTTATCTCTCCGAGCTGCAGACGGCTGACAAATGAAAGGAAAAATCAACGTGAAGTGTCTCAGTGAGGCGCTGAACCACCACGAGCCCTCAGAACAGCTTCAGACCCTCCTGCTTCCTCCCCCCAGGGTGACTTCACGTCTGCTGGAGACGCAAAATACACAGTTAATTACAAGTGGTGTGCACATCTGGGTAATGGCAAAAGAATGGAAATTAATCAGAACAAGCAGAACCTCTTTTTTTAATCTTGATGATCCAGTGTCCATGCAAGAGAAGAATTTAAAGGAATACACCAACATTTTGGGCAAAATCCCCCTTTTCTGACGTCGCCAGACTGAGACCAGATGTTGGATTTCACCGCTGTGCGTCCAGTGGTTCAGTTCCTGTGGTTAGCATCTCCTGTTAGCTTAGCATAAAGACTTGAAGTCTGTGGGAGTCGTTAGCCTGGCTCAGTCAAAGTGAAAAAATAAACCTTCCAGCAGCTCTGAAGCTGTCTGAGTAACACTGTGGATCATCAGTCACAGGCTCAGGTCAATATGTGGACGTCCAGAAGAGAAAACAGTATCAAACATCTGCTCTCAGTCTGGGGAAGTTGGAAAAAGGGAATTTTGCTCAAAACGTTGGAGTTCTCCTGTGAGGTTTTTCACCCTGATGCCAGCTGTGTTTGATGCTGTTGCCCTGACGAAGGCTTTGCTCAAACACGTTGGGTTTGACATTCAATTAGTTGGTCTTTCTTACAGCCGAGTTGCTGGACTCTTTATCCCTGTTAGATTCTGATTGATTGATGATGATGATGATGAGGATGATGATGGTGATGGTCAATAATCTCCCACAGGTGTCCAGGAGACTTCCAGACACATGGAGAGCTGTTCAGCTCCTTACTGACTCACTTTATGTTGGTTGTTCCTGTCATTCGTCACCCGTCTGCACGCTGACCTGCTGCAGTATAATCACATTTGCATGAATATGAAAAGCACAGTAAGAAACTGATGGGCTCAATTCAAAAAAGTCTTTTAAGTGCCTCTTAAACCTGAACAGGCAAAAAATGCCCCAACACTTAAGACTTCCCTCATTTTTATTTGTTGGGCTGCCACATAGTCAAGAGTAAGAATGTGACTCCTGTCCCCCCCGGGCCACCGTAGGTGATGCACGGGACCTGCTTCCTCTATTCTGGGAGTGAAAAATGAAGCGTATTTTAATCAGAGGAGGAGTGAGTGTTCAGCCTGGAGCAGCAGGAAGAGTCTGCAGCCTGCAGAGGAAGAAAAATGCCGACTGACAAAACTCAGCGGTGAAGCCGTGAAGACCAGCAGAGAGTCTGAGAGGCCGGCTGACAGCTTCCACTGCTGGGACGAGGTCATAGCAAATCTCTGAGCATTTATTGGACAACATGATGCAAATTTTAATTTTTGACCTGGAATGAACCAAAATGCCTCTAAAAATTAGGTAAAGGAGAGGAAAACCCCTTTAGTTTCCTTGAGTACAGTCACCTTGAGTCTGTCTGCTTTGATTTTTTTTTAACTGAAAAATCTGAAAATGTTCCTTCAGATTCAGATTTCAAACCACCAGTCTGCTGCGATCTGACTCGATCATAATCGAAAACAACTTTAATGCCTCTTTATTCTGTAGGAGGATGAAGAGCTTTTGGTCCTGCTGTGAGGAAGACACACACACACACACACACACACACACACACACACACACACAAAACTCCTCTGCTGGAATTCACTTTGGGACCGACCTGCTCATGTTGGTGGTGCATCATGAAAGCCAAATGCAACTTTTTCTTTCCGTTTCAACCTCCTGTCCACACGAAATCAACATTTTTGTTCACCAGAAGCATGAGTTTTGCAAAACACTCTCCAGTGTGCAGTTTTTTGAAAAACAGCCTTTTCTTATGTAGATGGTGGAAACAGTTTGATAACTGTAACTGTGTCAGCAGCTCCACTGAAAATAAGTGGAATTATCCTTTAAGAAAACATGTTTTGTAAATGTTTTGCTTCACATCGCACCAATTTATTAATTTCATGGCTTCTTCATCTACAGCGTCATCCAGTTTTATCTTAACACTTAGAACTTGAAGCTCAGGTTACATCCAAAGATTTTTTTTTTACCTTTTGTCCACGGGCAGAAGAAGCTTTTGAACAGGTGAATTCTTGTGTGGACCGAAAACACAACTTCTGGAAAACTGTCTCCAGAGTGGAGTGTTTTCTTCTTCTGTGGTGTGGACGGTGCACAGGAAGCAGTTTGATAACTGTGATGTCACTTTGATCCTGCAGTTCTTTCCAACATCTCGTCTTCATTTGTGACGTTCAGGAGGAGCTCAGCCTCGTTTTCATCAGTCCACTTCCTGTTGGTCTCAGTTTTGGACGTTGTTGAGACGTTTTGAGGCTGATTGGCTTTCGCATTTCTAGCTAAACTCTGGGATGTCAACAAACTGCAGCTTCTCTGCAGGCGCTCACATCCACAAGATGGATTCATGTCTGTGTTCTCTCAAACACACAGCCTCAGTCTCAGCTCCCTGCAGTTCATCTGACCGCAGTGCAGTTCACTTCCTGTGCTGTGCTGTGTTTCAGGCAAGGTTATTATAGTTCACTAAACAGTACCATGTACTTACTAAACTAAACTACAGTAAACTCAGAGTGTGTGTGTGTGCAGTGTGTTCAGTGCTGCTGCTGGTCAGTGTGAGTGTGTGTTGGTGCTGATGTTTATTGAGACTGGGACGTGGACATGACTGGGAGTCACGGCCTTCACAAAGTGAAGAGCTAATCTGACAAACAGCGGCCAGATTAGAATAAAACAACTGACTCCCACTGACACTGACAGCAAGAACAACTCAACTCCAACTCAACATTTTCACACAACAACAACTCAACTGGGACCAGAGAACCCGCTCTGGAGACTGAGCTGAACTGAAAACAAAAAATAAAAATGAAATAATGAATAAAACCTAATGAAAAATACAAAACTGTCATCATTCTGGTTTCAGGGAGCTGGCGGCGACGTTCAGCCGCCTCACTCAGCGCGTCGACCTGAGCGAAGCCGAGCTGGAAGGAAACATCCGGCAGCTGTGCCTCAGAATCCAGAGGCTGGAGAGCATCCAGAGGAGATCCAAGGCCTTCAGGTGAGACCTTGACAAACAGCTGCTTCATCATTGTTGGGGAGGTTTGGATTGTACTCCTGGGTGCTTCAAGGGGGCGGAGTTTACTTTACTAAGATGAGTTTAACTTTGAAACTTCCAGGAGGGATGCTAAGTTTCAAAGTTCAGTGCTTGATTGTTCTGATTCACCAACCACTTCCTCAAGACCTGATCATTTTTGAAAGAGCCATGATGAGTTGTGAGGGGTTCCAGGTGTCCTAAACTGGGTTTGAGGGGTCCTTAAAGAGTTGCGGGAATCCTTGAATAGACTGTAGGGATCCTCATGCAGGTTGTAGGAATCCTTGAGAAGGTCGCAGGGGTCTTTGAAGACACACAAGAGCTCCTAAACACAGTTTCAAGAGTCTGTGGGGGGTTCTGGGTCCAGGAGCTCTTGAGAGTTTTCAGTGGATTTCAGGAGTCTGTACAGGGATCCAGGAAGGGCTTGAGGAGGTATCAGGGGTTCTAAACTGGGTCCTTAAGGTGATCCAAAGAGTGCCCGAGGGTGTTCCATGAATCCTTAATGAGCTTTTAGGAATACCTGGGGGCTTCCAGAAATCCTTAAGGGGTTCCCATGGGTCCTTCAAGAGGTAAGAGGTCCTTGACACAGTTGCAGGGGTCTTTGTCTTGCATGTCTTTGAAGACATAAGAGTTCCTCGATACAGTTTCATGGATCTCTGGGGAGGATCCAGGATTTCTTGAGTGATCAGTGGATTTTAATAGTTCACGTAAGGATCCAAGGAGATCCTGAGGGTGTTTCACTAATCCTTGAAGAGCTTCTAGAGATCCTTGAGGGGTTCTCAGGGTGCCTTGAAGGCCATGGTTGCCGAGGTCTTTGAGGAATTCCAGGCGTTCTTGAGAGGGTTCCAGTACTCCCTTTTCACAAGCATTCACTCCACTGGAAAATCAGCTTGGTTACAGGAGGAATAAACATGACTGTTGTTATCACAAGCTTCCAGGAACAGCATTTGAAACTACGAGCTGATCAGGAGGCAGAGGGAAAATTACAAATCCAATCTGAAAAAAAGACTTAATTATTGTTTTATTGTTTTAATTTGAACAGGAACAGAGCCACCGAGCTGGAGTCCCAGCTGGAGGCGTTCTGTGCTCAGTACCTGCAGGGAAACTGACGAGCACGACGGGGAGTTCACACAAGGAGGAGGGAACACGTAACCAGCGCCCCCTGCTGGTTACAGTCATAACATCCAGTACAATAAAACTTGATAAAGCTCTGTTTAGCTGCAACTACAATCAGCGAGGGAGGTTATCTGTATGTGGACTTTTAGAAGCAGTGTGTTATGAAAACTGATGGCAGCGCATCTCTGTTGTCTCAGGTATTAAATGTAGTGTGTGTGTCTGTTTGTGTGTGTGTGTGTGTGTGTGTTTGATGCAGAAAGCCTAACACACTGCACAGGTAGACAGCAGGATGGCCTCAGGCTCGGTTGTTAGTTTCTTAAACTTTGCCAAAGAGCAAACTCACTGCTGCGTGCAGGTTTCAGATGTTTTTAGTGAAATCCGTCGGCTGTGTTTTGATTCTGCTGATATGAAGCTGGACTGAAGAGTTTGTTTCTAGAACGCACAACAGCACATTAGGGCCACCTCAGGGGAAAAAAGAATCATTGGAAAAAAAATCTGAATTTCCAAGATAAATGTTGTAAATCTACAAGAAAAAAAACTCACAAATTTATGAGAAAAAAAGATGAAAAAATCTGAGATTATAAAGTCACAAATTTACAAGAAAAAACTCAGAAAAGTTTTCTTCTCCTCTCTGTCCGTGGCTCCACCTGTGCTGCCCCCTGCTGGCCGTGTCTCAGGCCTGCAGCTGATCCCCTCAGCAGATTCTACTCTGACATGGGATTCAGGAACAAAGAGATCCTGCTGATCTGAGCCCAGAATCAACAGATTGTTTTCTTCTCAATCGGCCCAAGTCACAGCAGCGTCTCTTCAAATGTTTTTTTCCTCATAAATTTGTGCTTCTTTTCTTGCAAATTGACCCCTTTAATCTCAGAGGATATCCAAGTTTTTTTCTCGGAAATTTACGACGCTAATCTTGGACGTTCTAATTTTTTTCCTTGGAATATTACCCCCGTCCCGGCTCCATAATTTCTTTTTCTCCCTACAGTGGCCCTAACATGCCGTCATAAAAATGAGGTATTAAAGTCACAATGAGATGAAAAATACTTTACTTTTTTTTTTTTTTTTTAAGCTAATTTTCAATGCCTGAATATTCAGCTATTTAGTAGACTACACTGTGCAGTTTGCTGGAGGAGGGGTCACGCTGTGGGCTGGTGTTTCTGGGCTCGGCCTCGGCCCCTCAGCTCCACTGAAGGGAAATCTGAACGCTTCAGCTCACCGACACATTTTGGACAATTCTCTGCTTCCAGCTCTGTGGGACCAGTTTGGGGAAGGAAGGCCCTTTCCTGTCCCAGCATGACTGAGCCCCAGTGCACAGAGCAGCTCCATAAAGGCGTGGCCGGCTGAGTTTGGGGTGGAAGAACTTGAGCGGCCCGCACAGAGCCCCGACCCCGAAGAGTGGAAGCTGTTCTGCTGCAAAGAACCAACTCCATATTAAAGCCTCTGGGTTCAGGATGGAGCTCAGAGAAGCTCCTGCAGGTGGACCAGGACTTTAGTCCAGATAGTGTGACTGGAGTCTTTGGTTGACTAAGGAAATATCACGTTTCCACGGTGGATCCTCTGGATTTTAGATACTGAACGATGAACTGCAGCTGATCATTTTTCTTCCGATAGATAAACTGTTTTGCATTTTATAAACAATCTCTTCAGTTTTGTTATTTTGTTGACTGTGCAGTAATTTGGTTGAATAGTTTGATGTTTCTCTGTTAGGAGGAGAAGCCATAATACTGTATGTTACAGTGTCGACTGCTGTAGTGCTGCTGATCAGCCGGAGGATAAATCTGCTCAGTCTGGACGAGACAGTCCCAGACATTATGAACAAAACTGTAAAAGCAAATGAGGCTTTGAAGTCGTCCGGCCTCTTTTGTGTTTGAATATGTTGAAACTGTAAAAGCTGTAAACGGGTGACAGAGACACTCCAGCCTGTCCTTATGATGTGACCCAGACATTTCTTCTAAAATAAACAGTTTGTCTGCGTTCAGGTTGTTGCTGTTGAACCGTCTCTGGAGGGGGTTGTACTCATAAAATTTATTCAAGGTTGGCAGGTCTGTATTGGGGGGGTGGGGGTAATATTCTGGGAAAAACATTTAAAAATTAGGTCTGAAATTTATGAGAAAATATGCACAAATTTATGACAAAAAACATGAAAATTCTGAAATTATAAAGTCAAATTTACACAAATTTTCCCTTTTTTTGAGATGTACCAGTAATTTTTTTTTTTTTTTGCTCATTTCCTTCACCTCTCCTCACCTTTTGTCTGTTGCATGTTTTTGTCGTTTCCATTGATCTGGACATTTGCTCACATGCAGCTCCTTTGGGTGACATCTAGAGAGTTCAGGGTTGTAGAGTGTGTGTGTGTGTGTGTGTTTGGTGGAAGAGACCTAGGCCTGTTTCTAATCCAAAAAAACCCCTCAAAAAACGCTGCTGAGCTCTTCCTGCTCTGCAGAGACTCAGACGAGGCCGAGTCAGGCGCTTTGCTCTCAGATCAGAGACTCGCACGGTGTCACGGCGTGCAGGTCGCCATGGGAACGAGCCGCCACGCCGCAGACGCTCGCTCGTGTTTGATAGATGATATCAGGCCGGGGCGGAGGGATTTCACATGGAGACATAAAACACACAGACAGACGCTCACTTCAGTTTATATGCAGCGGTGAGGAAAAACATGTCACCCCCTGATAATTCACTGCGTTGGAGTGGAAACCTTATTGGATCAGATTTAAGAACTCAGCGACGCTGACGTCACCAAAAAGACGACAAAAATGTAATAAATCTGACTAATCTTTATACATCCACATGGAAAATTGAAGGTAAGTCAACAATTATCCAAATAACCATCAGAAAATTTGCTTAAAAATCCTGGGATTCACTCACTATGAAAAACAAAACAGCAGCCTGTTGCGCCCTCTAGTGGCTGAAAACTCCCAGTGGTGATTTGAAATCTTATTTTTTATGCATTTTTCCTCTCTTAGTGAATATCATCATCTGATCTTGTATTTCGTCATGATCTTGTGCCCAGGTCGCTCTAAATAAAATAATTTTTTTGTCTCAGTGAATCCAATAAAAGTCAAATAAAAGTTTGTGTCGTCTTCCCTGCTCTCTTTTAGGCCAACAAGCTGCTGTCTGTGTGAATTTGATCGGTTTCTGATCGGTTCAGACCCAAAGTGAAATTACCAGCGGGGGCTTGGCATGTTCTTTTCTCACCTCTGTGTAAATTCTTTAATTCCTAAAATATCAGTTTAATGGTACATGTGATTATAATTGCTCTTTACATAACTGAACTGAATCTGTACAGCGTAATATGGGGGGTGGGGTGTTTCCATGGTAACAAACACACATTAATAACAACAGGAAGTTCAGTTCATCTGTGTAACCGCAGCACTGTCACACACACACACACACACACACACACACACACACACACACACACACAGCCAGCTGTTCAAACTGTCCCAGACCCTCATGAGGCCCCGGGCCCCAGGTTGACCCTCATGAGGCCCCGGGCCCCAGGTTGAGCCTCATGAGGGCTCATGGTGATGTCTACTGAATTAACCTTTTGAAACCTGAGACAATCAACTGGATTTCTAAAAATTAAACAAAATATACAAAACAATGTCAACAAAATGGACAGAAAACGAGCAACAAAATACCAGAACATTACAAATAAAAAAGGAACAGAATATAAAGAAAACAGTAATATAAGAAAAAGAAAGAAAAATGGAAAAACTGTCAAAAAAAAGCCCTGAAAATTAGAAAAAAAAAATCCTTTGTCTAAACTGACGGGAACACAACAGTTTTTTTATATATAAAAACTGAAAAAATCAGACATGAAACATTGTTGAACTGTTACTTTGACATTTTAGATGGTGCCCAAAATCACCACATTCAGTTCAGCGGGACGAGGAATCAGAATTCATGTGATTATTGAACATGAGTGTGATTACATGATTACATGATTACATATCAGGACCTTATGGAGTTTCTGTTAAACTGATCTGAGCTGTCGTTTTTTTTTTTTTCCAGAAATATCAAGTGATGAATTTAAAGGTACAATATGTAAGTTAATGCAGCTTTAGTGCCATCTGGTGGTCGCTCATGTCTGCGTACAAACAGGAAATTCGACGATATCGGGATCGTAATTTTGATTGACGTAACAGCTGATATGAAACAGATTTGATCACCCGTTAGCTAGCATCACATGATACGACAGTTAAGATGTAAATTACTATGAAATACAAAAACCCAGCAGGACAGCTAACGTTACCCTGCTAATGTTACCCCGCTAATATTACCCCACTAACATTACCCTGCTAATATTATCCTGCTAACGTTACCCCGCTAACATTACCCTGCTAACATTACCCTGCTAACGTTACCCTGCTAATATTACCCTGCTAACGTTACCCCGCTAACGTTACCCTGCTAACATTACCCTGCTAACGTTACCCTGCTAATGCTACCCTGCTAATATTACCCTGCTAACGTTACCCCACTAATATTACCCTGCTAACGTTACCCTGCTAACGTTACCCCGCTAACATTACCCTGCTAATGTTGCCCTGCTAACGTTACCCTGCTAGCTTCAGCACAGCCAGCGGCTTTCACTGCCACACTTTAATAAATTTGTCACCATGTTTGTTTATACTTCAGAATTAATTTACTGCTTTCCTGTCGCATCATGTGACGCTATCAGGCGCTAACCTTAGCTAGGAAGTGGCTGAATGCTAACGTTAGCTGCTGTCTGTAGTGTATTTTATTTAGTTTGACAAAAAGACAAAAACTCTAAGTTGTTTGAAGGGCTGCAGGTTTCAGTTTCAGTTTTACTGGATTCACAAACATTTAAACACAAGAAACCTGATCCGACGTCACCGATCTGACCTTTAAACATTTCATCTGAATAATTATAAACACAGTTTTCTTCTTTTTTTTAGGTTTCTGAGCTAAAATCAGAGCTAATGCTAATGTCATTTCCTCTTTACATGTCAGTCTCCAGCTGGTAATCTTCTTGCTTGTTTTTGTATTTTTAAAACTAATATAATAATCTACACTGAACACTTGCTGGTTAAATTTTGTAAGTTATTTTTTTTGTAAATTTTTCAACTGCAATTTCTAAATTTATTACAAATGAATATTGATCCTTAATACTGAATACTGGTTACTGGAGAAGCGCTCTGATTGGTTCACTTTAGTTGTTACACCCACACATCACACACACACACTCCCACACACACACACACACACATTGTTCAGCCACTTCAGTGTTTTGTTTTTAGTCAGTTGGTAATTTTTTTTAAGCTAATTTATAATTTTAATTTTACTTGTAATTTTTATTGTTCAGAATTTTCTCATCTACTTGTTGTTTTGCTTCTGTTTGCAGTAGCTGTATTTCTTCTATGTTTCTATCTCTATTATTTCTGCTATGTCCTTTTCTTCTAAGTGTAATATTATCTGTGTTTACCACGTGGACCCGGGGAGGACGGCTGAGCGCTCTGTGGACGCCGCTGGGGATCGAAACAAAGGAAACACACTTCATTCGCACAAATTTGAACATTTTACGACTTGAGCACGTGGCCTCGCTCGGCGTCGCCGACACCGAGGACTCGCTCACGTCGCTCGCGTCCTAACAGGTTTACACGTAGGAAATGTTTAACGGAGCCACAAGACGAAGCAGAGCGAAGCGTCCCGAGCAGTTTGGGTTTATTTTCAGGTCGGTTTGAGTAAATTCTAACATATTGTACCTTTAACGGAAACTGAACTGGTCAAACATTTAACCTCGAGGAGCACATGGAGTATTCCTCGACAGTTCAAACAGTTGAAATGCAGTGTAAATATGTTTTGCTGTATAAACATGTTTTATTGTGTACATATGTTTTGCTGTATTTGGCTGAATGTGAACTTTGCGTGCAGAAAGCGGAGGGAGAGTCCTGCACGGTCCCGTCCTGAAGCCAGACGTGTCGTCGTTAGTCACCTGAGAAGCGTCGCTGAAACTAATTTAATGACCAGAAATGACTAATAAAGATCTGAGTGAGACACCATGATGAGAATAAACAGAAGAGTCAACACACACTCCTGACTACAGCCACACCACATCTTTACATTTCCCATCCTGCCTTTCAGAAACACCAGCAGTCTGATACATCTGTAAATATCCTCCACACATTTTTTCTCTCAGAAATGTTTCTGGAGGACGACCAAAGTCCTGGAAACCCAGAAACAGCAATAATAATTATAATAATAAACTTGTTGTCTTGGCTGTGGATCGATGCATCCTGGTAGTTCCTCCCTGGTGAAATAAAATAAAACAAAACCAAACCCCCTCACCTGAGTGGGTGCCCCCCCCCTCCCTGGCCTGTCCCGTGTCTTTGCTCCCTGCTTTCGGTTTGCAGTAAAATCTGTCCGATTTCTCCAAAACTTTCCACCAGAATCGGTTTCTCGGTTCATTTCATTTCTGCGTCTAAACTCGCGTGAGTGTTAAAGGACGGTCAGAACAAAGTGTTCACCTCACCTGGTTACGGTCGTAGCTTCACACAGAGCGGGGCGGCGGGACAGTGGAGCTAAAAGTAGAGTGACACCAGAGACTTCTACTGGTAACACCTGGCACACACTGCAGGATGACCGATAACCAGGTGTTAAGAGGGATTTTGTTCAGTCTGATCCGCTCGGAAGGCGAGATCATAAACAATGAACATGTTTAATATTTGCGACTAGAAACCCTGTAGTGTGTGTGGGGCCGAGCGTGCACAGTGTGTGATGTCACGTGTAGCGGGACAAAAGCCAATCAGGACGCGAGCTGAGTCAGCTGACTGATGGAAGAGGAAGTAAAAACAAAAAACAGCCCACATCCCTGCCGTCTCCATGACTTTTTCCATAATCGTTTTTTTGTGTGTGTGTGTGTGTGTGTGTGTGTTTTCTCAAAGTAAGAGGCCAAAAACAACCATCATTGCTTCTTCCTGTTCGTCCGCCATGTTTGTTGACACTGAAGTCACGTTTGACCTCGCGAGATTTGGAATATTGAGCGTGAAGAAGCTGAATTTCTGCTTTTGGTGTCATCTCTATATCTTATCTAATAAAGGAAAATCTTATCTTATCATCAAGTGTGTGCTCTCTAAATCTGTGAGGGTTTGAAGAATCCCGGCATGTGTGTCTGCTGGGCGGGAAGCGGTGAAAATCTGTGCCGGCCTGAACGTCCCAGGACGGGTGAGCTGCCCTGAACAGGCTCTTTGTATTTTTTTTTAATTTATTTATTTTTTGTATAAGTTCAGATTTGAGATTTTTCCCAGCAGAGATCAAACTGACGGCAGAGTTGAATCTGTGTGACGCCGCCGGAGCCCCGCCTCCGCTTCCCGCCTCCGCTTCCTGCCTGCAAGGTGACGAGGCGTTCGAGTGCAGCGGGAAAACTCAGAAAATCACAGAGCAGAGATGAAACACCAGCATCCTTTCATGTGACTGACACCGCAACAGACGGACAGGCAGCTGGGACTGCGTGTGTGTGTGTGTGACTATCCTACATGTACATATGTGTATGGAGTCTATAATGTGTGTGTGTGTGTGTGTTTCAGTGACAGACAACTCCTTGGGTAATTTGTAACTGAATGATTAACATGAACTGATAACAGCTCAAGTCGCTCGTTTATGCAATTAGCAGAAACGTGTGTGTGTGTGTGTGTGTGTGTGTGTGTGTGTGTGTGTGTGTGACAGTGTGTGTTTTAAGTAAAGAGTGGAACGTGGGAGCGGTCACACTCCACACACACACACTGATGCAAACCTGATGAAAGGTCCTGTAAGTGTGTGTGTGTGTGTGTGTGTGTGTGTGTGTGTGTGAACGCTGCCTGACCTGCAGGGAGAAACCCTGTGGTTCAAGTTGCCATGGCAACCGCAAGAGTGTGTTTGAATAACTTTACTGGAAGTTGCGTCGCGCTCGAAGGGGGCAGCCAATCATCCTGATTGGCTGCGTTGTTGTTAATAAAGTTATTGAATAAAGCGACTTGGCTCCTCCCACAGCTGACGTTTGTTTTTTTATTTGAATGTGAATCCAGACGGTGAGCCGACAGCTGATCTGCAGCTCTTTGATTTATTTCCTGTGAAAACAAAAGTAAACAAACTGTTCTGCCGACACCGACTGACACGCTTACAGCTGTCGCCGTGGCAACAGCAAACACCCGGAAACACTCTGATGTGCTGTGAGCCAGAGGCGGCACGGCGGTTCAACTCGTTTAATTAAACTGAGTCCAGGCCTCCGGACCAGAGCAGAGCATCATCTATTATTATTATTATTATTATTATTATTATTATGAACATGAGAGACATTAACATGTAAAAGGGCAGAGACGTGGCGACAGACTCAGGGTCAGTGTCAGCCCGACACTGATCGGTCTGTTCGGCTCAACGCGCTCTGGAGCCGCAGCCATGATGGATCATCATCCAGATACCTGGCAGAAACATCCAGAGATGAATTTTTGTCCAGCTGAACGTCCCATGAACCCGAGGAGGACAAAACACACACACACACACACACACACACGCAGGATGACGGTTCAAACTGCTGATGTTCTCTCATTTATTTTATGGTAACACTTTACAATAAGAGTACAACAATTAACATTAGTTAATGCCGTAATAAACATGAAGTAACAGTTAACTAACCGTTAACTAATGTGTCTAAGAATCATTTACTAAAGCTGTTCATGCTAAGGTATTAATTTATATGTTATTTAAGGGTTATTGTAGATATTATTAGCATTAGTAAATGCCATAATAATCATTAACTAACAGTTAATTAACCATTATGCATTAACTAACGCTAACTAACATTAATTGTTGTACTCTTGTTGTAAAGTGTTACCTGTTTTATTTCTCAGACTGAAACCTCGTTCAGCGGGCATCCGGGCGTCATGGCAACCGGCAGAGATGCTGCGAGGACGTTAGCTCGCGGCTAACTGACCAGCTAACCAGCTAACCAGCTAGCATCAAACACACAGAGCAAACAACAGCATCTCTCCACGCTCCACGTGTTTGAAAACCTAACAAGTCAAACTGTGTCATCTTTGATTTGTGAATACTGTGTGTGTGTGTGTGTGTGTGTGTGTGTGTCTGTGTGCACACTGTATGGTTGTGTTTACGTTGCCATGGTGACGTCCTCTTCCTGAGACCAGGATGTGTTGCTGCACTTGAATCACCTCGTCAGCATGTTGGACTAAAGCTTCAGTTGGCCAGCTGAGTTCTGATTGGCTCTCCTGGTAAACGACCTGACTTAGTGGCCTCTGATTGGCTGAGCTGACTACAGGCTGGTGCTACCTCGCGTATGATTGGCTGATTTATATCTGAAGAGTGTTTTCTACTTGAAGACGGCAGCGCGGGGAAACTCTGCTGTTGGATGTTTGCATCAGGTGAGTATCTGAGGTCAGTTTGGATCTGCTCCGTGTTTCTGCTTCGATTTGATGATTTTTACTCCTTTTACTGACTTTTTACTGTTAAAGCACGTTCAGAGAGGAGCCGCACAGGTAAAGGCTGCTGATGCTGCTGAAAGCCCGCGGCGAGGTGAAGTTATGGAGCGTCCGTCTGCAGATCTGATGGCACAAAGGAAAAAAAAAAAACAACAAAAAAAACAGAACCGCTCGTCTGCACTTCCTGCACAGCTGCTGGACTGCGACTCTGTAAAGTGCAAACGTCATGAAACCTGTAAATGTGTCGACATCAGCGTCACGGAAGCGATGCATTTCAAACTTTAATGTATTTTTTTTTTTTTTTAATTGCACTGTATTTTGATTTTCCTTTTTTCCTTTTGTATTTTATTTTCTAACCTGACCCTCAGTTCTTTGCTGCTGCAGATCCTCTAACCTCGGCTCAGACCCCAGAACATCACAAATACACGGTGGAGCTCGTCTCCTTCAAAATAAAAGCCTGATAACACAAAGGGAGGTGGATGCAGACGGGACAGTGATCTGTACAGCAGAGGAGTGGAAGGCTTCAGTTCGTGCAGACGGTGACGCTCCTCCTCCTCCTCCTCCTCCTCCTCCTCCTCCTCCTCCTCCTCCACCACGTTGTGCTTCTGCAGGTTACAAAATAAAAGCCCGACGGTGTAAATCACACAGTAAATCCATCTCTGCTGCTCGCTGAGCTGGTGCTTTGCCAAGGTCGTGGACGGTAAAGTCAGCTGAGAGGAACTGGCATCAGCCCGTCTGAGCTGCTTTATCACCGCTGACGTGCAGAAACCACGTAACTCTTCTCTGTGTCGGGTCTGTCCGTGTGGGTCTGCTGTGCTGAGGGAGTTTCACGGCCTTTGGCGCTCAGAAACATTTTACAAAACACTGTAGAATTTCTAGAATATACGACATTGACGGGAAAATAAGCTTTTTTTTCTTCTTGTTCTCCTTTCGTTGTAAATAAACATTTTGCTGTTTGCAGTTTGTGGTAGAAATCTAAGAGCTGCTGCAAGCTAAAGGGTTGTGCTGTCGTGCTTTAAAGGCTTTTCTCCTGCCGCCTCCTTCCTCCAGCGGTCGCCTGCTCTTTGGTTTTCTGCAGCTCCAATTTGCATCCGTTAACTGGCAACCCGTCCGGCGTCTCACACCGACGTTCCCTGCCAACCTGGCAACCCCTCCCCCGCCGCTGCTCCATTGTCTCCAGGAGACACGTCCCACAGGAGACCTCCCACCGAAACGCCCCATCTGACAACCTCCCGGCCAACCTGGCAACCCAGTTCACCTCCGCTCCCCCCCTCGGTCCCCGCGGGCGCCGTCAGACGTCGCCCACGTCGAAGGCCCTCATCAGCAGGTCCAGGTCGCCCACGCTGGCGGCCTGGAAGAGCTCGGGCCGGTCCATCAGGGAGATGGCGATGCGCAGCGCGGCCCAGATGTTGGCCGACATCAGCTGGTGGCTGTGGCGCTGGCTCCGCCTCTGCTGGTGCAGCGCCGTCAGGAAGTTACTGGCCGCTTCCCTGCAGGACGCAAAAACAGCCCGGTCACTCTCAGGAAGTCTGATCACATCAGCATCAACCTGGAACCTTTTTTTAGTCATTTAACCTGTGTACAGTGGTGTATTAGGGTCATTATAGGAGCCGGGACAGGGGATATTATGCCGAGAAAAAAAGATTTTTCAGCATTAAAGTGGTAAATTTATGAGGAAAACAGTGAAACCAGTTTGTTCTCCTCCTGTTTGATCCAGTCAGAAGGAAATCCTGCTGGTTTGAGTCCAGGGGCCGGATTCTCCAAAGGTTCTTAAGATTAAATTTCTTCTTAAGTTCCACTTTTTTTTTGGGTTTAAGAAGAATCTTAAGATATTTTCAAATTCACAAACAAAATATCTTAAGAATCCAAAGAAAAGATCTTAAGAATGTTCTAAACTTTATTCTTACGATTTTTCTTAAGAATAAATGGGATTCTTGAAAGAAATTATCTTACTATTTTTCTTAAATATTATCGTAACTTTAAGACAGGTAAAGGTTGTCTTAAGTACCACATGCTGTGTGAAGCATGTGGTTACTTAAGCTTAAGGTCAAGCTTTGATTAATTTAGAGCCAAATTTGATTATATAACATAGATTAATGTAGTAATACCTTAATCATTTTACACTGTATATGTTAACATAGAGATAATCGTTATCTAAACTGTAATTCAGCCTAATATCTAAACCAGTATTTAGACACATGTAGGCACATATATTGTTTCTGAGTCTATATGAGGACATTTTGTTTGGCCACCAGTCACCATTCATGTGTTAATTATATTTAGATTCCATTAACTAATAGATTAGTAATATCGTCGCTGTCCAATACAAAGTATGTATCTCAATTTTTGAGAAAACACTTTTATAACATCAGATCAAAGTTGAGACTATAATGGATATTGTTTTGTTGTATTTTAGATGGAACTGCTGTGGGCTGCAGCTCGAGGCTGTTTGTTTACATAAAGGTAGAGAGTTGAGAAGTTCGTAAGTGGAAAAAATTAAGAAGTTCTTAAGATAATGTGCAGTTCTTAAGAAAATAATGGGGAATAGCACTTGAGAACATTCTTATGAACTTCTCATTTTTTCCTCTTACGAAACGTCTTAAGATTATTAGTAAGAACTTTTTGGAGAATCTGGCCCCAGAACCCCAACCTCCTCCTCAGCATCTGGACTCTGAAGAGACGTTGCTGTGACTTGGGCCGATTCAGAAGAAAACAATCTGCTGATTGTGGGCTCAGATCAGCAGGATCTCCTTGTTCCTGAATCCCATGTACAGGTGGAGCCACGGACAGAAAGGAAAGAGAAAAAAAAAAGTTTTTTTCTAGTAAATTTATGGCTCTGACCTCGGAAAGTCAGAGTTTTTTCCTCAGAATATCACCTCCCCTCGCCCGCATCTCCATAACTTTTTTTCCCTACGACGGCCCGACGACACCACTGTAATGTTCTCAGTCACTGTATTCGCTGCTGGTGCATCATTTTTTTGCATAAGGATGTAAAGTTTTGTGTTAAGATGTGATGTTTTACTTGTGTGGACCGCAGGAGGAGCAGCTGCTGCCTTGGTAGGGATCAATGATGATCCAAACAAATAAATAAATTATAAAATAAATTGATAAATAAATCCTGCTAATCCCATCGACGGGTTTGTCATTACAAATTCAGGCTGCCCTGCTGATCTTTGTTCAAACCCAGAGACCTTTATTTTAAATTCTAGCTGAGATCCTGAGGTTTCCAAAACTCTGGAGAAATGTCTAAAATGAAGCACTAGACATGCAGATCTTTTCTATCTGATGTGATTCTGCAGCCATAAAACAGCAGCTTGTGGGCTTTGAATATCTCCCTCAGGATAAACGGGGGAATCTGAAGGTGAAGTCAGAGTTTCGGGGGTTAAGGGTCCGGACAGCAGGACGATGTTCTGGGCTCCAGCGACACACCTGAACCTTTAGTCCTGAATCTGCACTTCTCACTTCACCACAACATGCAGGGCTTTTTTTTTTCCCAGCGTGATGAGAAATTACAGGCACCACATTCATAATGTAGAACATCCAGTTCTGCCTCTGATTAATAATAATAATGCTGAGCCTCGTCGCTGAGCTGCACACACAGACGTCCTGCTGCTGCTGCTAAACACACTTTTTCTGTTTCACTGCTTGTTTTTGTTTAAAAAGCAAGAACCTGAATTCTGAGCCAGTTGAGCTTCTTCAGCACAAACCAGGATATAAACCGAGCTGCAGGTACACACTGAGCTGTGGATATAAACGACTACTTTTCAACCTGACCGACCAAATTTACTCTGAAACTCCACGGGAAATAAGAAAAGAGACCAGATGTTGGACACCATTTTCTCCTCTCTACGTCCAGCGGCTCAGTTCCTATGGGTAGCATTTCCTGTTAGCTTAGCATAAAGACTTGAAGTCTATGGGAGTTGTTAGCCTGGCTCAGTCAAAGTGAAAATTCAAACGCTGTCTAAACTGATGGAACGCTGCATTTCTGTGAAAGGAATCAGTTTAAGGAACAATCTGAACAAAGAAACCAAAGAATCCAAGTTCAAAGTTACATTTCAAAGAACAATTAAAGCCAGTATGTTAAGGAAATATAATGAAATATGTTAGTTATGTTTGATTGCCATAATCGTTGTCATGAAAGGAATAGTAGCCTATAGGCATATTAAAAAATAATAATGTTTGAATGGTATGAATTGAATTGGAACTCGGGAAAAAGAATGTGACTGTCTGTGTTGTGGCTGGCAGCTGTTTTATTTTATTTTAATTTCCTTTATTTTGTTGTTGTTTTAATTTAACTGCTTTGCAAATTGATTTCTGGGATAAAGGGGCAGATTAAATAAGATGATTCTTCTTCCTGCTCCCTTTCATTCAAGATTTGGGAATGTTGTGTTTATAGTGTATTGTTTTGTTTTTTATGTTTTGTTTTTCAATGAATGAAATAAAATAAATAAAGTAAATAAATCTTGTTTGAATTTGTTGTGTTCAGCAGTAACGAGCGGCTGACACCAGGGGGCGCCGTCCCCCCTGCTGTGCGTGCGGTGGCTGCTGGAGCTGCTACCTGTGAGCTCCCAGGTTGATGCAGCTGATTCCCAGGTTGTATCTGGAGCGGATGAATCCCGGCTGCAGCTCCAGGGCGCGCGTGTACGCCTCCACCGCCTCCTCGCTGCGGTCGCCGTTGGCCAGCGTGGCGCCCAGCCGGTTCCACAGCAGGTAGTCCTGAGCACAGACACAGGTAAACACACCTGTCTCTGCATCAGGTGGTCCTGAGCACAGACACAGGTAAACACCACACCTGTCTCTGCAGCGCCACTCAGCTGGCAGCCAGGTGAGGCTCATCAGGTGTGTCAGGTAATAATGTGTGTGTGTGTGTGTGTGTGTGTGTGTGTGTGTGTGTGTGTGTACCTCGGGCCTGACTGACAGCGCTGCAGTAAAAGCCTCCACTGCCTTGTCGAAGTCGGAGCTCAGGTTGAACAGGACGCCCAGGCCGGTCTGCAGGTCTGGGTCCACGCCGTCCAGGTTGGACAGCGCCGCCTGCTGGAACACAGCCAGCACCTGCTGCAGCTGGCAGCTGCACACACACACACACACACACACACACACACACACATGATGTTAAATGTATCGTCTGTACAAGAACAAAACCCTCATTAACGATCAGCTGTGATTAAAGAGCAGACTGGCTCTGCTGAGGCCGTTAAGGCCCACAGCTCGTTAAGGCCCACAGCTCGTTAAGGCCCACAGCTCGTTAAGGCCCACAGCTCGTTAACAGCTGAACTCGTTAAGACACATTCAACAACATCCAGACAGTTAATTGGCCTCCCGGCAGAGAGACAGAGACACAAGCAGCTCTCTCTCTCTCTGTTTCAAGAAATGACCTTTTGTTGTGTCTTCAAAGAAAACACACACACACACACACACACACACACACACACACACACACACACACACCTGCACTGTAAAGCAGAACGCTCACTTTGATTCTCATTCAAATAATCACCCCCCCCCCCCCCCCCCCCCCCCCCACACACACACACACCAGCTCAGTCTGTTGTCTGTTTGCTCATCAGACTCATCACTTTGTATTTCTTTATATGACTCTCCTCCTCCCTGTGTGTGTGTGTGTGTGTGTGTGTGTGTGTGTGTGTGTGTGGTCATTGAGGAAACAGAAACCTCCAGAAGAAAGTGACCCACATCTGATTTTTTTAAATTCCAGTGTGAACAGAAAAAAAAACACACTGAAGGCCTTCACACTCTAAGTCTGTATTTTTTGTTTTGTCTGAAATGGTTGCGCATGTAAAAATAAATAGGACTTGGGCCGATTGAGAAGAAAACATCCATCCATCCATCTTCTGCCGCTTATCCGAGTCTGAGCAGAGACACCCAGACTTCCCTCTCCCCAGACACTTCCGCCAGCTCCTCAGGAGGAACCCCAAGGCGTTCCCAGGCCAGCCGAGAGACATAGTCCCTCCACCGTGTCCTGGGTCTTCCCCTGGGCCTCCTCCCGGTGGGGCATGCCCGGAACACCTCCCCAGGGAGGCGTCCAGGGGGCATCCGGAACAGATGCCCGAGCCACCTCAACTGGTTCCTCTCGATGTGGAGGAGCAGCGGCTCTACTCTGAGCTCCTCCCAAGTGACCGAGCTCCTCACCCTATCTCTAAGGGAGCGCCCGGCCACCCTGTGAAGGAAACTCATTTCGGCCGCTTGTATCCGCGATCTTGTCCTTTCGGTCATTTACCCAAAGCTCATGACCATAGGTGAGGGTAGGAATGTAGATTGACTGGTAAATCGAGAGCTTCGCCTTTCGGCTCAGCTCCTTCTTCACCACGACGGACCGGTACACCGACCGCATCACTGCAGAGGCTGCACCAATCCGCCTGTCAATCTCACGCTCCATCCTTCCCTCACTTGTGAACAAGACCCCGAGATACTTGAACTCCTCCACTTGAGGCAGGACTTGAGAAGAAAACAATCTGCTGATTCTGGGCTCAGATCAGCAGGATCTCCTTGTTCCTGAATCCCATGTCAGAGTAGAATCTGCTGAGGGGATCAGCTGCAGGCCTGAGACACGGCTTCTCTGTAAATTTCTGATTTTTTTTCATGTAAATTTATCACTTTAATCTTGGAAATTAAAGTGAAGCAAAGCTCCTTCATCAGTCGCTGTGCTGGTCGTCTCAGTCGTCTTATTAAAGCGTGAGCTGTGACTCAGTCAGGTGACACACTGATCTCAGGTCTGTCTGCAGGTGAGGCGGCTGGTGACGGATGAGTTTCAGTTTTTAGTCGGACAGGACTGAAGCTCTGTGAGCCCCCAGTGTCCCGGCACGGTCTTACATCTTCTCTCTGTAATTAGATGTGGCTTCCAAATTAATTTCCGGGTGTTTTAGATCATATCTCTGCATCAGAATGGTCGCGGTGGAAACGCTGGGCTGACGGTCCTCAGGGAACGCAGATATAAACACGATGAAGGCGAACCAGCCGACCAGCAGACAGAGGTGTGGAAAACAGATTCACTCAGTCTTGCAATCTGTTTTTTTTTGTTTGTTTGTTTTTTTTTTAACTTTATCTTTTTTTTTTTCTTTTTTTTTAATTTCACAACCAAATATGTCATGTTAGGTTGTCCGCACGGTGGCTAAATGTCGTTCCAAAGATCAGCTAAATTTTGGCGAGGGGGAAAAATGAGCATGTCTGTTTCCATCGGGATCCCTTGACCTCTGACCTCCAGCTGTGTGAATGAAAATGGGTTCTCTCCCCTTTGCAGACACGCCCACCTTCTGCTAATCCCATGCAGTTTGGCCCCCAAAGCCTGCAGTCCACATGTGTTCTTGTGGCCTGTTGTAAAATGGTGTGTGTGTGCAGACTGGGGCCTAAACAGTCTTGGAGCTGCATCAGTTGGCTTTGACTGGAAAGCTGAGACTCTTGTGGATTCAATGAGCCACATTTGATTCCTGTGTGATGATGTTGGCCCCCATAGCAGCCATTTCACTGCAGGCAGAGACTTTTGTCCAACTGGACGTCGCTGGAGAAAATGACCTCTAGTGACCTCTAGGAGAATCACAGCCTCATCAGACTTTACACACACAAACTAGAGGAGGATTCAAAAAACAAACATCACAATAAATCATAATATTGAATGATGATTTAAGAATTGTGATAGTATTGAAGCAGGAGATGAGCAAGTCGCCACAGTCCTTCCAGCAGAGCAGACATCTGAGCCCAAACACTGAACATGTCCCACCTTCAGATCCTCTCTGTTTGCTCTCGCTTCACTTCCAGCGATGTGAGAAAAGACAAAACTGTGAAAAATTAAGAATGAAGTAGCAAAGGTTTACCGTCAGCTGCCAGGCACTGACTTCCTCTGAGCTTCAGTCTGGAGACCAGCTGAGCAGAACACCTGGCTGTGCTGAATCAGCTGTTCTTATTCACTGAGGCTTCGACATGATCATAAATAATAATAACAATAAAACTTTATTTGTGTAGCACCTTTCATACAAGAATTGCAGCTCAAAGTGCTTCACAATAAAAAGAAGAACATTTGAAAACACATTAAATAAAACATTAAAAGAATAAAACAGCACAAATTAAATTTAAAAAAGAATAAAAAAGGAAAAGGCTAAAGACGAGAACTTTGAAATAAAACAAAAGATACAAATAAAACAATAAAAGACAACAGTGTGGAATAAAATAGGAGCTAGTTAGAGACTCGAGTGAAAAGGTGGGTTTTTAATCTTCTTTTAAAGGTATCTAGTGAGCTGGCTTCCCTGATGTGTCAGTGCAGGGAGGCAGACAGGTGTGATGTGGTGTTACCTGCGTGGGGCTGTGGTGGGCGGGGCCTTGCGGGGCGTGGCCGGCGAGCTCTGCGGCGGGCTGCTGCCGTCCAGCAGCTGCTTGTAGCGCGGGTTGTGGCTGAGCCAGCGGCGCAGGGCGTCGCAGGCCTCGGGCTGCATGCCGCTGTTGGTGAAGCTGACGGCCAGAGCCATGAGCGCCGGCAGGTTGTTGGGGTGCAGCTCCAGACACCTGCACAGGGACGCCACCGCCGTTAGCACCGGCTAGCACACTTCACATTTAGCCTCACTGCTAAAACTCAAAATCTTACCAAGATTATTTGTCTTATTTCATTTTTTTTTTTGTCTTATTTCAAAAATGTCTTATTTTTAGTCAAAATATCTCATTACACTTAAAATAAGACATGATCACCTCAGAAGTAACTTGTTTTTAGACAATTGTCTCTTGTTTCAAGAGAAGATTTGCTTGAAACAAATGAAAATTTGCTTGTTTCATTGGCAAAATTTGTTTCTTGTTTCTAGCTAAATTTTCACTTATTTCAAGTGAATTTTCACTTTTTCCACTGGCAAATTTTGCCAATGAAACAAGCAAATTTGGGGTTAGGGCAAGATTGTCTAAAAACAAGTTACTTCTGAGGTGATCATGTCTTATTTTAAGTGTAATGAGATATTTTGACTAGGAATAAGACATTTTTGACTTGAAATAAGACAAATAATCTTGGTAAGATTTTGACTTTTTGCAGTGCTCAGTTTAGCTGCAACATCCGAAACACAGATGAGCTTTTCCCTGTCCGCACCTGTATCTTGTTCTTAGAATAGAAGAACAGAGTAGAATATGCCTTTATTGTCATTGTAAAAGTAAAATGAAAAAAAATAATAAAAACTATGAAACTTAGCAGCTTCTAAAAGGAAATGAAAACACTGCACACACAACACGTTCACATTGTGCAGGTGCTGCACAGTGAATATTCACAAGAGGCTCAGGTTTTTGCTGTTTTCGGTGCAGTTCTGGCTCCGGCATAAAGACTGATCTGTAATCTGCTGGTCGGTGCTGACGGTGTCCTGGAGCGTCTGTCCGCGGGCGGCGGGGGACAGAGAACACGCCCGGGGTGGGACGGCTCTCTGAGGATGTTCTGTGCTGTCCTGAAACAGGGAGGGGAGGGGCGGCTGGGCGTCTTTTGGCCGTGGTGACGAGCCTCTGGAGGTGCAGGCTCTGCTCTGAGGACAGCAGCGGGGGTGATGCTCCAGGTCGGGCCGTCCTCTGACCGCAGGTCTGAGACCCTGTCCTGCTGAGGACCGGGGGCTGAATGCAAAAACTCAAAATCTCACCAAGAATATTTGTCTTATTTCTAGTCAAAATGTCTCATTACACTTAAAATAAGACATGATCACCTCAGAAATAACTTGTTTTTAGACAATTTTCACTTGTTCCAAATGAAAATTTGCTTGTTTCATTGGCAAAATTTTCCAGTGGAACAAGTGAAAATACACTTGAAACAAGGATAAAGGGAAGTTTATTGGTCATTATACAAAAGGTTGTATAATGAAATTAAAATGTGGTTCCCTCCTGACTGATTAATTGATTGTATAAAAAATAAAATTATTATTATTATTATTATTATTATTATTATTATTATTATTATTGAACAAAGTGAAAATTGTCTAAAAACAAGTGACTTCTGAGGAGATCATGTCTTATTTTAAGTGTAATGAGACATTTTGACTAGAAATAAGACAAATATTCTTGGTAAGATTTTGAGTTTTCGCAGTGTGCCTGCTCTTTAACTCCTGATCAGCTCCTTGGTCCCGCTGGCGTTCAGGACCGGGTTGTTTCCTGTGCGGTGCGGGCGGCTCCACCCCGTCCCGTCGTGCACCCCCACCCCCCACCCCCAACCCCCCCAGAGATGAGTCCCACCACAGTGTCATCAGAGAGCTCGATGATGATGATGCTGCAGTGGGTGGGGATGCAGCCGTGGGTGTGGAGGGTGTAGAGAAGGGGGTCGGCCCACAGCCCTGAGGACAGCTGCTGCTCACCCTCTGTCATCATTATTATTATTATTATTATTATTATTATTATTATTATTATTTATTTATTTTTTTATTATTATTATTATTATGAAAAAGAACGCAGCAGCAGCAGCAGCAGAGGTCTGACTTGTTTACCTGCCATCTTCGCAGCCCTGCATTCTCCCTGTTTACCTCCCTGCTGCCTGTCATTCACCGAGCTCCCTGCAGACTGCCCTGATGCTGCCTCACACACACACACACACACACACACACACACACACACACACACTGTTTTATTTCTTGTTTGTACCACTTTCTGTGTCCTTTGCTTGCTGTAATTAACTTTGTGACGGTGCTGCTGACAGCCTGTGCAGATGACCAGCATCAGGAGGAGGCGGCGGGTCGCAGGCTGGACTCCCCGACCATAACTCAGGAAAAACGAGGGAGGAAAGAGCAGGGAAGAAGACGATGGAAGGTGGAAAGGCTTTGCTGTGTCTCTGCACTGTGAGGCCAGGATGTGCTCCTGCCTCTGCCAGACAAATGCAGGATTTCATTATTTCTACTTTATTGCTCAGATAAAACAGCATTAACCCGATTATCCGCTCCGAGTGATCCGACACGCGGCGTTTGTGATATTTGATTTCCGAAACAGAGCGTGACGGCGGCGGGGCTGCGGAGCCGCTGTTGTTGCTCTGCGTGAAGGTTTTGTGTCAGTATTATATATATAGACGCGGCGCAGGCCTGTGCTCACTAAATATAGACGGCGGCGGCGGGCGTCTTACCTCTGCAGCGACACGATGGCGGCCTGCTCGTTCTCGTTCTCGGCCTGCGTCGTGCCCAGGAGCTGCCAGGCCTGACGGGACACAGGAAACCACCATCAGTCAAACACAACACCACCCACAGGACAAACTGCAAGAGAAGCAAACTCAACTGATTCTGTTTCCTCAGTTTGTCCTGAGTGAGGGGAAAAAAGTCCCAAGAAATCCCATTGGTGGAAAGTTTTGAAAATCACCTATTTATGACCACATATTACCAAAAAACACTGTTTTTAACACACAGGGGAAAGGGGGTCAACATTTTACTTTCGGATATCACTATAAAAATTCACAAGTTGATTACACAGACCAAGACAAGAAAAAAAGTCAATTACAAGTTCTTTGAATTATTCTGTTTACACATGCATATCACACATTATCTGATTTGATATGCGCTAATAAGGAATATCAGGAATAAATGCCAGAACAGATATTTAAACAGTGAATTAAAAGGTTACTATATAACAGTGAATTAAAAGGTTACTTAAGGGTGTTTTTTGGTAATATGTGGTCATAAATAGGTGATTTTCAAAACTTTCCACCAATGGGATTTCTTGGGACTTTTCCCCCTCATTCAGGACAAACTGAGGATACAGAATCAGTTGAGTTTGTTTCTCTTGCAGTTTGTCCTAGGTTGACCCCCATTTTGGCCTAAAATGACTGCACTATAAGAACTGGGGACAGGACAACATGTTTATCCCACAAAACAATTCAACGTTTGATAAAGCCTTCACAATTTGATAAAACCACGGCACTGTTCAAAAACAAAGCCTGACTGCAGAGTTGTTGTTTTTTTTGTTTTTTGTTTTTTTGACTGACAAACAGTAGAAACCCGGTGTAACAATAAGGTTTTTTTTTTTTTAAAAGCCTGACCTGCTGATACAGAAACTTTCTTTAGTTTAACATGTTTGATCCTTTTCTAAATATTGCGATTCATTTTCTAACTTAAGATCTGGCTGCCTAATACCTCAGCTTTCATTAACACATGGACCATGTGGGTTTTCTAAGTAAAACTAAAGGGCAAATGAACAAAATAGTGAAAAAATAGCAGTGATCAGTGGATCTCAGAATGTTTTAAATGATGTTCCCCCTTTGAAATACTTTTTCAGCCTGGATTTGTTTGTTTTTTTCTTTTTTTTTTTTTTTTTTGTGGTCTCGTCTTCCTGGTCATTTTGAACAAACGTCCTCGCTTGACGTCCCGGCAGCAGATTTTTAAAGCACAAACACACAAACCTAACACCTTCAGAAAACCCGGAGGAAAAAGTGAAGATAAAATGTGCTTTATCAAACAGACTAACTTTTTTTTTTTTTTACTGAACATATTAAAGCATAGGCTAATTATTTTAGGAATTATACACAACCGATGTTTTTTAAATTAAAAATCTTTAAAAATCTCATGCATCCCCTGCAGTACTCCAGCGTACCACTAGGGGGACGCGTACCCCACATGAGAACCACTGAGTTATGCTGGACATGATGGACAGGTGTGTGTGTGTGTGTGCAGGTGCGGTGACCTCGGCGTCCTGCGGGTCCTGCAGGATGGCGGCCTCCAGCAGCAGCACGGCCGTGTTCAGGTCGCCCTCCCTGGCCTTCTCCTGGCCCTCGGCGAAGGCGTTGGGCCAGTCCCGGTACGGGTTGTTGGTGTGGAAGTAGTAACCCTGCAGGTCGGCACAGACACACAGACACACACAACAAACACGTTCAGGGTTTAGAGCTCTTAAAGGAATAATCCGCTCAGTTTCTGTGCTGATGTTGATGCCAGAGGAGGTTTGGAGCTCTGCAGGTCCTGAGGCGGCAGAGCGTCGGACTCTTTTACGCACTAAAAGACTCCGACGCTCTGCGACCCCGCTCTGTGACTTTACGTGGTGCCGCCCCCTGGTGGCCGAGTCGCTGTGGTTCCTAAACGCTTCCACTTTGCAATAATCCCACTTCCAGCTGATGGTGGAATATCTAGGAGGGCAGAAAGTTGAGCAGCTGACTTGTTGCAGCGGTGGCTTCCTGTTCCATCACTATTCCAGCAGCACCTGGAACTCAGTGAGCTCTTTAGAACCAGACGCTCTGTCACTGATGTTGGGAAAGGCAGACTGCATGGCTGCTGCTGGAGGCTACACACCTGTGGGGACGGGGCTGAATGAAACACCTGAACTCTCCACAGTGTCTGGACAATCTGCTGCTGGAACACAAGAATTTAAGTGCATCTATCTATCTATCTATCTATCTATCTATCTATCTATCTATCTATCTGCCGACCTACTGCATGTCCACTGCCAAAACAAAGCCTCAAAGGTGAAAGGTCTGTAGATGTTTTATAGATATATTTTAGTATGTTTTATTTTTTTATTGCTCTTATAGGACATTCAAAGGTTTCTTCTGATATTCTTTGTATTGATCCACTTTATTTAATTGTGTTATTTGTGGCGTTTTATTTCTCTAAAGATGCATATTTGTCTCCTCTGGTGGAGTTCTGCTGTTACCTGGACCACCTGCTGCTGGAACATGACAAGTTACCAATTTGGGATCAATAAAGTACATCTATCTATCTATCTATCTATCTATCTATCTATCTATCTATCTATCTCCATCTGTCTGTATTACAGTCTTACATGGGAGCAGAAGCAGCAGCACGAGTTGTGTTGGTGATTTCCTTCAAAGCGATGCTGACACCGTGCTGTAAGTCATGCAGGAGTCTGCTGAGGCCTCTGCCTTTGTGTTTTTATGTGCCAGCGTGCGCCTCGACCTGTTAAGATGAATGTGCCGGTGTTTCCTGCCCCGCTCTCCGGGGGTGCGGCTGCGTGTGTCGGTGTTGACAGCACCCATATGTTCAGCGAACAACTCAAGGACAAAGCCATTGTGCCGGCGCAAGCAGCCCCTGACCGCAGAGGTCGCAGCAGCCACGACACGCCGCCGCACTGCAAAAAAATCCACCGCGACGAGTCTCATCTGCAAATCCTGTTTTTCTTCAAACGAGGTGAAACACTCCGCCGGTGGGATGAAATAATCCCGCTTGTTTCCAGAATCTTCTTGAATCAGGTGTCGTTCTCTCGGTCCTGGTGCGGCTGATCTGCCTCGTTCTGCCTCAACATTTTTCTGGAGATTTTTTTTGCAGTGCAGCTGTGACTTACAGGCGCACAGGGCCATATATAAGAACAGGAATGCTGGGATATGCTGCATTAAATCGATCTCAGTCATATACCACGGGGATTGCTATCAGGCTGCGGGCGTTTTCTTTCACAGCCATTCTTGGGGCTGGATTAAGTTTCTTCCTCTGCAGACAGACAGGGGCCGAAACACAGATCCATAAACATCCACATTAACTTAAATCCATCCAGTACGCACAGGACACTGCAAAAATATCCATCTAAACACATCACTGTCAGTATGACACCAGCTTTACTGGTGTTACTGCCTTTACCACATTAAAATCATGGTTTTGATGCACGAGGCGTCGTTTCATGTGGATTTTCAGCTGCACTGCCTTGCTAGAGGGCACTTTAGTAGTAACTGTTGGATGGGCAGAGCTTCATGTCCTGTCTTCCCCAGACGGGATTCAAACAGACAACGTTCGGGTCACAAAGCTCCTCCTCTGACCTCCTTATTCAGCTCAGTCTGAACCAAAAGGAGGTTTTGTGTGAGAGACATTGATTCTGCATTATGTCACATATACAGCTCATTACGCTGCGCGGCGGCGGCGGCGGCGGCAGGATATGGATTATTGTGACAGACAGCGGCAGAACAGATCGGCGGCGTCACGCAGGATTATACGAGGAATGAAATCCATTAGTGCTGGAAATGGCCGAGGCTAATGGGGTAAACAGCAGAAATCACGGAGATTTGTCCCTTTCACTTTAACAGACTCCCCTCTAATCTGTACAGTGTTCCTCTTTTCTTTTTTCCCCTTTCATCTGCGCTGGTATTCATTTCATTTGTTCGATATGCTTAATGTGTTTAGCTGCTCGCTCCTTTGTGCTGGACAAATGAAATTTAATATAACAGGAGTTCACTTTGACAAGTGCGGAGGATCGCAGCTGAAATGGAAAACTGTTTTTCCTCCCGCTCGTCTCTCTCTCTCTGTCTGTCTCTCTCTGTCTTTCTCTCTGACACTGTCCTGAGAGAGAGACAGGTCAGGACAGACAGGACGTGTCAGCTGTCACGTCTCAGCTCTGCTCTCCTGGTTTAACAAAAGAATAAATCAAGTCAACTTTATTTAAGAATCTCCCAATTTAGGATCAATAAAGCAGATCTATCTATCCATCTGTCTATCTGTCTGTCTGTCTGTCTGTCTGTCTGTCTGTCTTCCAGGTTTGTGAATCCTTTAGTATTTTCTGTATTTCCACTTGAGATGTGATCAGATTTGTAAACAAAGACCTAAAACTAGATGAAGGGAACCGGATTAAACAGATGAGGCAGAAACACTGAACTGAGGAAACAATCCAGTCTTACATGTCTGAGGCAGAGACGTGTACACCTGGACTGCTGAGGTCTCCTGAGCCTCCAAACCTCCAGAGCCTCCAAACCTCCAGAACCTCTGAGCCTCCTGAGCCTCCAAACCTCCAGAGCCTCCTGAGCCTCCAAACCTCCAGAACCTCTGAGCCTCCTGAGCCTCCAAACCTCCTGAGCCTCCAGAACCTCTGAGCCTCCAAACCTCCTGAGCATCTAAACCTCCAGAGCATCTAAACCTCCAGAGCCTCCAGAGCCTCCAAACCTCCAGAGCCTCTGAGCCTCCTGAGCATCTAAACCTCCAGAGCTTCCAGAGCCTCTGAGCCTCCTGAGCATCTAAACCTCCAGAGCCTCCAGAGCCTTCAAACCTCCAGAGCCTCCAAACCTCCAGAGCCTCCAAACCTCCTGAGCATCTAAACCTCCAGAGCCTCTGAGCCTCCTGAGCATCTAAACCTCCAGAGCCTCCAGAGCCTTCAAACCTCCTGAGCATCTAAACCTCCAGAGCCTCCAAACCTCCTGAGCATCTAAACCTCCAGAGCCTCTGAGCCTCCAAACCTCCTGAGTCTCCAAACCTCCTGAGCCTCCAGAGCCTCCAAACCTCCTGAGCATCTAAACCTCCAGAGCCTCCAAACCTCCAGAGCCTCAAACCTCCTGAGCCTCCAAACCTCCAGAGCCTCCTGAGCCTCCAGAGCCTCCTGAGCCTCAAAACCTCCAGAGCCTCCAAACCTCCTGAGCCTCCAAACCTCCAGAGCCTCCAAACCTCCAGAGCCTCTGAGCCTGATTTCACCCTGCCATGTGTCTCCCAGTCGCCTGGAGTCGTCCTTTAATTTTTCAGCATCAGACATATCAGCTCAGAGGGAAACACTGAATACTTGGAATCCTTTTTGGCATCAGCATGATCAAATTTAAAGATACCGAATGTCACAAAATATTCTCGTCATGTTAAATATGAGAAGCTGCAGTCAGAGCCTGTATGAACTCTAGCAGCAGCTGTCGGAAAGCAAAGTCTACGAGGGGCAACGAGGACTGATGAAATATGTACAGAGTTTGAAGGTAAGGTGGATCAGAGGAGCAGAATGTGAGAGGCCTGCTGCAGTGTCACACACATCTTTAATCATCTGGATGGATTCTGTGTGCAGCGACAGGTCAAAGGTCACCTGCGGCGCTCTGTGATGTAACGGCGGCAGTGAATCCATAAACGCACCACCCTTCACCGGATGAGGGATTACTGCCGGGATTAGCGGCAGTTTAATGTTACGTGCTGCGTTTGGGATGCTGATGTGGGGCCAGGAGATTTGTTTTAGGGATTAATGCGGAGAAAAACCTATTTCTGCACGAGTCGGACAACACAGAGATATGATTAATGACACCTCTGCAGGTTCAACGCGCCTGCAGCTGCAGAGCTTCAGCAACACGCCGCCGCCGACACGGGTCAGAAACACTTCACTGACCGCCGAGAGGAAAACGGCTTGGCTGCAGTCGCTCAAACTCTCAAAACAATTCAAATATACAGGGTGACCCAAAAAAACGGGAACTTTTTAACGATCCAATAAAACCAAGAGTGATGGAAGAAAAATATTTTATTCATAGTAATTGAAACCTTAAAACATGCCATTTAAGAAACAATGATGGAATTTTCATTTTTTAAAAATTACGTCCTGTAGATGGCGTCCTCCTGTACGAATGCATTCTTGAAATCTGCTGTTGAGATTCCTCATTGACCGCTGCAACATCTCAGCTGGGATACTGTGAATTTCATCCTGAATTCTCTGTTTTAATGGATTGTTAAAAAGTTCCCGTTTTTTTGGGTCACCCTGTATAAAAATATCTGCTAAAGAAATTTGTAGAAAAAAATGTGCATTATGTATAAATGTTTTCTTCATGTTTTTCAACTCAGGTTCACACAGATACATGTCATATACACAGACAGACAGGCAGACAGACAGACAGACAGACAGGCAGACAGACAGACAGACAGATGTCCATGCTAAGTTCTTAGCAACAACAAGCTGGTTTCAGCTCAAACTGGCCCGTGACCCTCAAACTGCACAGAAAAATAACGGCTGTAAAATGGTTCTTTAAAAGGCAGTGCGGCTCCATGAAGAACCATCAAATATTAACCAACAACTTTATTTTGTGGAACTTTGAAAAAAAAAAAAAAAAAAAGGAAAAGTCGTCACTGAACCAATTGCCGGCACAACAACTTGAATCTTGAATTTTTATGTTTATTAAATTTATTAATTTAATTCTAGAGTTCTTTGAAGAACCACTCCACCACCTCAAAGAACCTGACGGGTCACCTTTGGACTTGTTGAGGAACCATTAAAGAACCCGGTCCCGGGACGCCTACCTTCTCCATGGGCGACACGGTGGGGGGGATCGGCCCGTCGGCCTCCGACTCGTCCAGCCAGTTCCTGCGGGCGAGCTCCTCCCACTCGGCCTGCATCTTGTCCCAGAACTCGGTGTCGGACTGCGGGAGAACACAGCGGGAGAACGTTACGGGACGGTTCTGCCGCCTCTGGAACCCACGGCCGAGACTCAGAGGAGACGCTTTTATTCTGAAAGCCTCTGGACAGAAAACCCTGGAAATCTGAGCCGCAGCCTCATTTCAGGTTTGTAGTTTAGTTTTTCTGTCTTAGTTTTTGAATGATTGTGCTTCTTTATGTTTTTTGCCTTTTACCATCTTGGCACCATGTTGGAAATAAGTGCTGTGAGTTTGACAGTTTAGTGTCCAACTGTCCATGAACACTACTGACTGAAACAAAACTAAATAAAATAAAATAAAATAAAATAAAATAAAATAAAATAAATCAGCACTTTGGCTTATGAAGATTCAGCTTTTTGTTGTTGTTGGAAAGTGCAGATTCTCATCTAAAAAACAAACAAACAAACAAAAACATTACAAAATTAAACTAACCAACCTTTTCTTTGACTTTTTCTTACTTTTTTGTTACTTTTGTTCATTTTTTATTTAAAGGGTCAGGATTTTTATTATAACGTAATATTTTTTTTTAATTAAACTCCACACTTAAAAAAGCGTCTTCACCAGCCAAAGCAGCGTGTCTTTTGCATATAAGAGAAATGAAGGGAGTTTCGTTCGGAGGGTTAAATTAAGTTGTTTTTTTTTTTTTTTTGTTTGTTTTTTTTTACAAAATAAAAATATATAATATCTGCCTGCAAAACAGCAGGAAGAGGTATAATTATTTCCCCTTCTATAAATGTTCCTTCATACACCAAACAAACAGTTATACATTTATACAATAAGTACATCATTATTTTGCAATGGAGGCAGCCAACTTTCACCTGTTAGCGCCACCTAGTGTTTCTCCAGTGGAGCATAAATATCTGACCAGCGAGTGCAGCTGCTGCTCTTAGGGAGTTTTTTTATTATTAAACATTTCTTCCACCATCACGTTGCAGGTCGCCGAACACCTTCTCTGGGTTTTTTTTTTGGTTAAGTTTGTCCTTTCTCCTGGACGTGAATGTTTCCTGCTGCTCTGTCCATCAGCTGTGCTGAGAGGCCGCTGACCTCTGACCTCCATGTTATTGATTCTGTTTGATTTAGGAAGTGAGGCTGCAACAAACAATGAGGGTCATCTCTATGTGTGTGTGTGTGTGTGTGTGTGTGTGTGTGTGTGTGTGTGTGTGTGTGTGTCTTGCTTTTCCCAGCCCTCTTCATCTTTATTTCACGGCTCGTCTTCGCCGGCAGCGCCGCACGGTGACGCGGCCGGTGGTCACGTTCCTGCGTTTCCGAGCCTCATCCTGAACACCAAGAACCCCCCCCTCCCACACACACACACACACACACACACACACGCCGCCACGCCGTTTTCTCCGGTCGATGCATCGAACGCAGCGCAGAAAATCCATGCGGCTGTTTGGTCTGCTGGGACGGCCTGACCCCGCAGGTAAACAAGCAGCCTGTCAGGAGGAATCAGCCTCCAGCCGAGACACGAGCTCACAGACCCTCAGCTCACTCAGCCGCCCGCTCAACAAACAACACAATAAAAAACATTTTTTAAATCGGAATAGAAACAGCTGGAGCTCCCAGCTGTGCTGAGTGTGTCCAGCAGCTCCACAGGTCATAACACTGGAATTACATTTATATATACTTTTATATACATTTATATATTTATGGGGCTGAGCCACATGGAAATTATGATATACATATTCTAATCTACAGATATTTTTCATTATAGTCCATGCAAAGCCTCAAAGGTGAAAGGTCTGTAGATGTTTTATAGATATATTTTAGTATGTTTTATTTTTTATTGCTCTTACAGGACATGCAAAGGTTTCTTCTGATATTCTTTGTATTGATCCACTTTATTTAATTGTGTTATTTGTGGCGTTTTATTTCTCTAAAGATGCATATTTGTCTCCTCTGGTGGAGTTCTGCTGTTACCTGGACCACCTGCTGCTGGAACATGACAAGTTACCAATTTGGGATCAATAAAGTACATCTATCTCTCTATCTATCTCTCTATCTATCTATCTATCTATCTATCTATCTATCTATCTACTGCATGTCCAGTGCAAAAACTACCATCACAGTTTTATCACTGAACTCCATTTGGTCCTTAAAATGTGAAAAACTAGATACTAAACTTAAGTATGGTGATTTTTTAATGATTTCAATCAATTTAAAGTAAAGATATTGTATTGTATGAAACTAGACGAGCTGAGGAATCTCTTGCATGCGGTGCCGGGCCATCTGCAGGGCGGCCAGCTTCCCAAATCTGTGGAACTGAACTTCACCAAACTTAGAGCCACGATCTGTGAACCTGAGGAGCAGCCTGGAGCCGTGTGAGCGGCTGTTTGGATCCAACGGGCTGCTGCTCCGTTACGTCAGGAAAAGATCCATGAAGTGAAAATACGACAAGTCTTGAGCAAAAACTGCAGTTTCAGCATCTGGATCGCATACTCTCCATCACTTCCTGTTCACCTGCCAGAGAGGCCGAGATTTTTTTTTACCTGTGAACTTTGATGGAAAGGACATTTGAGTTTAATTTTAAACTGAATTAAGTGGGAAGATGATCTAGTAGTTTTAATAAATCTGTTTATTGGAGTCCTTTGTTAATTTAAATGAGTTTTTTGGACTGAACATCTAATTTAGTATTTTATCCGCTGACAGTAAGAAACAGCAGCGTCCTGAGTGTTTTTGTGAAAAGCGCTGACTGTTACTGGACTTCACTGGGAGCCGCAGCATCGGCAGCCAAACTCAGTGAAAAATGTAAAATGTGAGCGGAGATGAGCAGCGGCTCATTTCTCGGGAGCAGGAAGAAGGTCACGGCTTTCTAATCAGCCGCTCATCAATCAGAGGAGAGGCTCTGATTGGTTTAAGTGATGTGAGCTGGAAGGGATTGGAGGGACCAGAATAGCTCTCAGACCTGCGGCTCATCGAGCGCGACGCAGATTAAACGGTTTCTGAGGCCGAGCGCCGCACTTTTAATCACACGAGCTGCAGTTTTTAGTGACACAGAAATCTCCCAAAATCACCTCCGCCGCACGTCATCCGCCTTTCTAAAAAATTAAAAATCAACATTTTCATGTGTTTCCTGAGCTCCTGTCTGCCAGACATGAGCAGCAGCTCAGATCTGCTCACCTGGACTCTCTGATGTTACCTGCTCACCTGTCCTGGCTTCTTCTGCTGTTGGACTGAAAATAAACTGTATTCATGTAAAACCTCCAAGAACACGTGTTTCCACCTGCAGGGGGCGCCGTACAGGCTGACCCGGGCTGAAGACAGCCAGATGAACAGAAACTCCACATTTCTCTGAGCTCAGATGAAGGAAATGTGGAACCATTTAGGAAGCAGATGATTGGTTCTCCTGTGGTTCTGCCAGCTGGGGTCCTTGAAGCGTTTCCAGAAGGTTCTCAGCAAAACAGGGAACAAACATGAATATTTAGTATTATTTTTTTCAATTATTTATTTATTTTATAATATTTCTGGTAATTTTTTGTTAATCTTATTTGTAATTTCATTTGCTGCTGTAATTGTGTTAAAACGTTGTTGCTGACCACGCCCGTCTCTTCATGACCTTCATGACCCAGGGGGCCGTCCTCTGATGGCTGCTTCACGCTGGAGGACGCGTCCGGTCACCGAGCTCAGACCGGCTCTGACTGGTTTCTCCGACGTGATGCTGAGTCGGCTGGACTCCACAGGCAGCGGGGTCACGACCTTCATCACGACATCGAGTTATATCGACTCTACAACCATATGATATCAGCTGATATGAAAAAGTCTGAAGGGTACGATTTCAATTTGATTCAATCAGACGATACCATGTCCTCATTAACACATTTAGTTACTGAACCAACAACTACAAGATGATTTCATGAGTTTCCTGTGAGGCCTCGTGTCTTTGCAGATAAAGTGTGATCTGTCAGAGCTGAGCTGAGCTTCTAAAGCCGGCGGGAGCCGGCTTTATTTTATTGTTTACAGAAAGTGAGCTAAATCAAGGAGCTGATCTCCTGTTTTGGACTAACACCCTGTTAGTCTCATATGTAATGTTTAGGTCTTAATGGGTTAAAAATAAATAAATATAAAAATGAGCCAGTCTTTTGAACGGCTCTTTGAAAGGAACGGATCCTCAAGATCCGGCTCCCTTCAAAGATCCATAAATCCCATCTCTAGTGTGTTCTGCCAGCCGACCAGCTTTTCTCCTGAAGCCAAAGGATTTCCACACGGCTGATGTATTTCCTCCTCCTGGTCCTTATCAGCTAGCAGCTTGTGCCGCGGTTCCAGGTGTGCTCAGGTGGAGACGGCGACATAAGCATGCAGTGAGAACTTCAAAATAAGAGCGGCTTGATCTGAAAGATGACTGAATGATGATTGAAGGTTGCACTTTGCATCGATCTATTGCATCATGAACGTTCAATCGATGGACCGGCTCAGGTCGGTGGATCGGCTCGGGTCGGTGGACGGTTCCAGGCCTGACGGGCGACACCGACATGCAGCCGATAAATCTACTGTCCCGTCAATGTCGACCAAATCCAGAGTGGGCAAGGTGGACCAGGCAAAGTGCTGCTGAGTGTGTATTTTATTTGTTTGGTTTGTTGTTATGTGTGTGTGTGTGTGTGTGTGTCCTCTGCCCCCTGTATGAGCTGAACACTTCCTCTCTGGCCTCATATCAGGTTCTTCTGTGCGCTCCTCTTCCTCGTCCTTCTATCTTTAGTCGCGCTCGTGTCATCTGTTATTTATGCTCTGCCTTGTTGTTCTCCGCTCGGCTGTTGTCGTCTCCTTCCTCCCGTCCACGTCAGCCTTCCCTTTCTTTATTTAAATTTGATGCTTTGCTGCTTTTTTTTTTCCTAGGACAAGATATTTTTAAATTCCCAGGAGTACCACTTGCGTAATCTGTAATTTTTTTTATCAGGTCTTTATATAAAACACGGCGCTGCGCCTGTCCTCCCTCAGCAGTTTGGGATCACAGCTGCACATTTCTCTTTACTCGTTCCTTCTGTCTGCTGCTGTATTTTTTATTTTTTTTATTTTTAATCTCATCCTTTATTTTTCTTTTTTTGTTCCACCGGCCGCTCCTGGACTCCAGCAGCTGCGATTACGTTCAGGTTTTCAAACTCTGAGTGAACTCTGGAGACGTCTGCAGCGTCCAGATGTGACCAGCTGCCTCTCATCTGCTAATCCAGGGGTGTTCAAAGTGGGGTCCAGGGCCCCCCGGGGGTCCTGAAGGTCCTCCAGGGGGGCCTCAGCAAAACAAAGAAGAGTTCAAATGCTTGTGAAAGTATTCTTGAAGGTTTTCTTGTCATATTTCTTGTCATTTTTTTTTTTTTTTAAATATCTCTGTTAATTTTCTGGCCATTTTCTTGACATTGTTTTTATTATTATTATTGTTATTATTTAAACATTTCTGTTAATTTTCTGGCCATTTTCTTGACATTGTTTTTTTTTTTTTTTTTTTTAATATCTCTGTTAATTTTCTGGTCATTTTCTTGACATTGTTTTTTTTATTATTTATTTATTAATTATTATTATTATTATTATTATTATTATTATTATTTTAAATATCTCTGTTAATTTTCTGGCCATTTTCTTGACATTCCTGTGTTTTATTATTTTTTAACTAATGTTGTGGTTTGCCTTTTTTTTTTTTTTTTTTTTAAGATTAAAGACTTTTTGGCATGTCTACATTATTTGACAGTGACAGTAGAAAGGGCCTGGGCTCGGATTCGAACCCGGGACGGCCTCATGGGACGGGGTCAACCCGAACCCACACAGCCAGTTCCCTCCGTCTGAACATGCCGGTGGATTATTTCCCTGCTGCTGCTCTGACATGTTTCAGGACGGTTATCATCCATCAGTGTTTCTGTCTTCATCTGATGAAGCCTGCAGATGAATCTTGTCCTTCAGCGTAGCGTTACTTTAGCAGCTGGGCTAACCGGCAGCGAGGAGGCAGCACACCTGGAGCCTCGGACCGAGAGGAACTATTTTTGCAAGTTAATTTCTCTTAAATTTGTGACTCTATAATCTCATAATATAATTTTTTTTTTTAGGACTTTAATCTGGGACAGTGTGCTTTCTTCCTCTCAGAGTTTTACAGACTGACAGGTTTAGTGATCGTAAGGCGTCGCTCCCCTCCTCAGCCTTCACCTGCGTCCTTTCTTCATCATCACCATCCTCACCACGATCTCTGATGATGTCAGCGGTGACATCACACAGCAGGAAGTGAGGTGGAGGCGGGCTCGATGATCACATGACGCTGAGCCTGCTGGCACCGATCACGCTGACACGCAGGTCTGCGCTCAGGCTCCATTAACACACGGCTGGAAACCAAATACCTGTGTGTGTGTGTGTGTGTGTGTGTGTGTATGTGTGTGAGTGTGTGTGTGTGTGTGTGTGTGTGTGTGTGTGTGTGTGTACCTCGACGGCAGCCTTCGCCCTGACAAACTCCTCCTCCAGCGACTGGTTCCTGCACAGCAGAGAGCGAGTTCGCCTGCGCTGTCTGGACGCCCCGCAGTCCTGCACACACACACACACACACACACACACACACACACACATACACACACACACACACACACACACACACACACACACACACTGACAAGGTCAGCCCTCAGAGGTCAGCTAAACTTCTGGAAATGTCAAAGTCGTTTTTAAAGAGACACCAAAGTGACCTGTGACCTGCATCGCCCCCTGCAGGCCGACAGGAGGACAACAACAACAACAACACGCAGTAACAGCAGCACTCAGGTACTGCAGTACAGCATCCTGGGGTAGTACAGTTTAATAGTTATTAGTACTGCAGTATCAGCAGCAGTACAGCAGTGGTACTTCAGTTTGAGCAGCAGTACTGCAGTATTTAGCAGCAGTACTGCAGTATGTGTGGCAGTATGAGCAGCAGTACTGCAGTATGAGCAGCAGTACTGCAGTATGTGTGGCAGTATGAGCAGCAGTACTGCAGTATGAGCAGCAGTACTGCAGTATTTAGCAGCAGTACTGCAGTATGTGTGGCAGTATGAGCAGCAGTACTGCAGTATGAGCAGCAGTACTGCAGTATTTAGCAGCAGTACTGCAGTATGTGTGGCAGTATGAGCAGCAGTACTGCAGTATGAGCAGCAGTACTGCAGTATGTGTGGCAGTATGAGCAGCAGTACTGCAGTATTTAGCAGCAGTACTGCAGTATGTGTGGCAGTATGAGCAGCAGTACTGCAGTATGAGCAGCAGTACTGCAGTATGTGTGGCAGTATGAGCAGCAGTACTGCAGTATTTAGCAGCAGTACTGCAGTATGTGTGGCAGTATGAGCAGCAGTACTGCAGTATGAGCAGCAGTACTGCAGTATGAGCAGCAGTACTGCAGTATGTGTGTACCTGTGTGGATATGAAGTCCAGCTCGTCGAAGCTGTGCACGTCGAACAGGTTCTTGGACGGGTCAGTCTTAAACTCAGCAGACCTGAGCAGGAAACAAACAACAACAACAACAACACACCTGTTTGTTTGTTCAGACATGATACACACACACACACACGCACGCACACACACACACGCACGCACACACACACACACACACACACACACACACACACACACACACACAAAACAAAAACAACAACAACAACAAATACGCTAACAAATGTTAGCCTGCTAGCCCACTAGCCACTAAAAACAGCTGTTTAGGCTGTGAGAAGCTCAGAGTTAGGCTAACGAAATGCTAGCTAATGTTAGCTAGCTAGTATGAGCGAATGTATGCTAACATTAGCTAATGTTAGCTAGTTAACATTAGCTACTTACCGGTAAATAAATAAACTTGGAGCTGACGCACCGCCACCAGAGGGCGCTCACCTTCACAATGTAATACAACCTGCTGTGCAAACTGCTGGCCTATGAGGTCGCCGCCTCACCTGGCTCAGCCTGTCTGATCTAGTTTCGTCCGGTTGAGTCTGTCTGAGGCCAGTTGAGTCTAGTTTAGTCCGGTTGAGTCTGGTTTACTCTGGTTGAGTCTGGTTGAGTCTGGTTGAGTCCGGTTGAGTCTGGTTGAGTCCGGTTTAGTCTGGTTGAGTCCGGTTGAGTCTGGTTGAGTCTGGTTTAGTCCAGTTGAGTCTGGTTGAGTCTGGTTGAGTCCGGTTTACTCTGGTTGAGTCTGGTTGAGTCTGGTTGAGTCCGGTTTAGTCTGGTTGAGTCTGGTTGAGTCTGGTTGAGTCTGGTTGAGTCCGGTTTAGTCTGGTTGAGTCCGGTTTAGTCTGGTTGAGTCCAGTTGAGTCTGGTTGAGTCTGGTTTAGTCCGTTTGAGTCTGGTTGAGTCCGGTTGAGTCTGGTTTAGTCCAGTTTAGTCTGGTTGAGTCTGGTTTAGTCCGTTTGAGTCTGGTTGAGTCCAGTTGAGTCTGGTTGAGTCTGGTTTAGTCTGGTTGAGTCTGGTTTAGTCTGGTTGAGTCCGGTTTAGTCTGGTTGAGTCTGGTTTAGTCTGGTTCATGGTGTTTACCAGAGCAGCTCGCTGGAGGAGTGGTGGGAGGTGCATCTCTTCTCGTATCTCCTCCTCCTGCCTCCGTCCAGCAGGCCGTCCAGGTTCACCTCCTCCCACTTGTCCAGAGGAGACGACAGGCTGACTGCAGGAGGACAGGGAGGCGTGTGACGACACAGACATGACACATACATGACACATACATGACACATACATGACACATACATGACACATACATGACACATACATGACACATACATGACACATGACACATACATGACACATACATGACACACGACACATACATGACACACGACACATACATGACACATACATGACAACGTAAACATGAACACACTGAGCAGAGCCTGAACCTGAACAGATTTCCTGCTGAACACAAGAGGAGGAGGAACCACAGGCCCAAAGGAACTACGGCATCATGACATGACACAAACTACTGAGAGTGTTCAGGTGATTCACAGCTTAACACACAGGACAGACTCACACTGATGTTACCTGTCAGCTGTGAGGCAGCGTCACGTTCAGATAAACCAAGATCATTCATTTATAAACTGATCAATCATTTATGAACTGATCAGCTCAGAGCTCAGATCTGAAGCAGCTGCTCTTGATTTAGTCCTGACATGAACACACACCTCTGCTCTGGCTCGGACGTTTTGCTTCGTTTAAAGATAAACTTTGGATTTTCTGATTTATTATTTATTTATTTTCTTAGACGAGACTCCAGAGGTTCGAGCAGAGTTCCTCACAGAGCCGTGATGCCACGATGCTCCTGAACACGTGAGGTGAGGAGTCCTCATTACAGAGAGAGCTCAGATTAAACTCAACCTCCACTCGTTTAGTCACGGCCGGCTGAACCAATCGCTTTCAGCTAAATGAGCCAAGCAACAGGGGACACAAAACACAACTAAACAATACAACAACAACAACAACAACAACAACAACAAAAAACAAAAACGGGGTGTCTGTTGTGCTGAAGCGAGAGCTGAGAGCTAAACTGCAGCAAAGCGGCCAGCACTGCCGTAAAGACGGTCTGGATCTGATGAGGGTTTTCAAACTTTGTCCTGTTGTGGACGCCCGAGCCGCCCTCCAGCTGCAGACAGATGTGTCCATCACAAGGGTCATTCCATGTCAGATCATCAGAATTTTCAAACATTTGTCAAATGTCACATGTGACAAATCTCACATCTGATAAAGCTATACCTGAAATTAACAAATTCCTAATTTCAGCTTTTTTTGACCAAAACTGAATTTGTGATGAATTTTTAAAGTGAGGCACTGCCATGTGAGTTTGGTCAGTTTTCAGCGAACTTCAGTTGACGACTTGCATTTTGGCACAACTTCAGTGTGCTGTAACTTTATTAATTTTCATCCTAGAGTAATGAAACTTCATATACACTACTCACAAAAAGTTAGGGATATTCGGCTTTTGGGTGAAATTTCAGGATGAACCTAAAATGCATTATAACCTTTACAGGTGAACTTAATGTGACCTTCTGTAAACTTTTGAATGCACATGTCCAACTGTTCAGTGTTTCAGTACTTTTTGCACAAGTTGCTGTTCTCTAACAAGGAGTTTAACGGCAAAATTCACATCAGGTGTTTGATGCTCCAGCTCATCGAGGTCGTATCATTAGGGAACGGCTGCTGGAGACTGGGGTACCTCAGATGGAGTGGCCTGCACTTTCTCAGACCTGAATCCCATAGAAAACCTATGGGATCAGCTGAGTGGCCGTGTAGAGGCTCGGAGCTCTGTACCCCAGAACCTCAATGTCCTGAGGGCCGCCCTTCAAGAAGAGTGGGATGCCATGCCTCAGCAGACAATAAGTCGACTTGTGAACAGCAGGAGACGTCGTGGTCAAGCTGTAATTGATGCTCAAGGGCACATGACAAGTTATTGACACTGACATTTTTTGTTGTGGTATATCCACCACTGTTGTTGGCTTTTGTTTCAAGAAATTGTTTGAGATGAGGAAATCACCAGTGTATGCTTCTAGTTAAATGCCCTACTTTCATGATATAATATCACTGTAGCGTGAACATTTTCCATTTTCCATAAATTTCACCCAAAAGCCAAATATCCCTAACTTTGTGTGAGTAGTGTATTTACTAAATGAAAGGTGCTAAATCAGATTTTGTTGTTGCTTTCTGTCCCAAATATAAACTTTTGGAGCTACTGAGGACCAAACTTTGAATTTTTTTCACGCTGTGCCTTATTGGGACCACTCCCTCAGAACCAAAGATATGTCACCAGGTTAGATCTAGCATATTTAAATTATTTTTTCCACCCCTAAAACTAAAATAATTAGAAAGAATGTCTGGATTAAGAACCCATTCCAGTTCCTGCCCTGCTAAAGTTGATAATGCCATAATGTGGTAAACAGGAGGTCTAGGTATCTCCAGAGGCACACGTTGGATTTATTTCAAATTTTCAGTGGATATTCTACTGTTGTATGTGCAGCAAACAACCAAATATTGTGAATTTTACAGCACTTTGAATATATATCGAAAATCTATGTAGTGACACCCATTTGATGATCTGACATGGAATGACCCACAGGAAATGTGATCCAGCATCACTCATCTGACCTTTAACTATCGCACTTTGATAATTATGATGATAATTAACTATAATCAGGTGGAGATCAACACACAAAAGGTTTCTGCACATTTTTCCAAGTTTTCTGATATTTTCAAATATTTTTCTCTCTCTCCCTCTGTTTTCTTTTCTAAGCTACCTCACCGGCTTTTTCCTAATTTCTTGCAGATTTTCGGGTCATTTCTTCCCAAGCTGTCTTGTGGTTCATGTTTCAGAGAAGGACTGTGCTGCGCTGCGTTCAGACGCCCTCAGACACAGGACACCTGACGCTGACGCAGGCTCCTCAGGTTCATTAAAACTGCAGCTGGTTCTGCTACCTGAGTCCAGCGAGATCCTCTCGGGCGTGCGGGGGCTGGCGGGGAGCCGCTCCACCTCCACCTGGATGAGCTCGCTGTCCTCGGGCCTCCTGCGGCGGGGGCTCCTGCTGCTGGCCTTCCTCCTCAGCGGGCTCCTCCTGCGCTCCTTGCTGCTGCCGCTGCTGCCGCTGCTGCTGCTGCTGCTGCCGTTGCTGTCGGCCGGCTCGCTCAGGTCCACCAGGTCCAGCGCCGTGGACAGAACTGCAGGACGGGACGGGACGGGGCGGGACGGGACGGGACGGGACGGGACGGGACGGGACGGGACGGGGCGGGGCGGGACAACAGCTCACCTTCACACCTCAAACCTCGAGGGGGACAAAACACCTGCCTGTGCCATCAGATAATGCCACTAGTTTCAGGAGTTTTATTATTTTATGAAGTATAAATCGTCACGGTTCACAGGTTTTTGGTTTCCTCGCCTGCCCTGTGTCATCTCTCCTCGTGCCGCCTGTCGCCCTGCAGTCCTGATTGGTATAAAGTCCCCATGAAATGACCTCACATGACCTCTGCTTCCTGAAGCAGTGACATCATCATCCTGCACCAGTGGCTATAAATTAAAATTTCAACCAATAAAACCTTCACAAATCTTTAAACATCCTCTCTCATCCACCTTGTCCTTTCAAAATAAAAGTGTTTCTCTCCCAAATTGAGATCCTGTTGGTCTGCACCTGTGAGTGATGCTTCCCTGCACCACGTCCTGTGTGTGTGTGTGTGTGTGTGTGTGTGTGTGTGATGTGCAGATCCATCAGGGAGGAGAGGAGAGGTGATGATGAACGGCGTAGAGCGATGGAGGAGAGGAGCAGGGAGGACGGAGGGGAAAAGAGGAGGATGAAGGAGGACAGAGGAGGAGCCTTTCAGACCTCAGCACGTTCACTCTGGGATTCAAGGCGAAAACAAGGCGATTAGCCACTTAGCAAACAAAAAAAACAAAAAAAACAAAAAAAAAACAACAGAAGATTAAAAAATGGCAAGAAAGTTAAGAAAAATTTACCAGAAAATTGGCAAAAAATAAAAATAAAAAATGACAAGAAAACTGTATTTATAGTTATGAAAATGATATATTTAAAGGTCACAAAAGTGATGCTGGACTGACGTCAGAAAAGCTTTTAACTCTTTGAAAACTGAGCAAAACGTACAGAACAAATTAGGAAAAAAAATACCAATAAAATTCTGGAAAATTCCTAAATAGTCTCCACCTCCACCACCCCCACCCCCCACCCCCCAAAAAAATCCAAAATAAAAAGAAATAACGTGAACTTTTAAAAGGCTGAAATAAAACCTTCAAAATTAAAGCGTGGACTCCTGGGTTTCAAACAGAGGATTTAAAAAAGACTGGAGGAGAGAAGAGGGAGGAGGAGGTGTGGAGTGAAGGAGGAAGAGGAGGAGTAGATGGAGGTGGAGGAGGAGGAGGTGGTGTTAATGAGCAGGGGGTTACCTGCGGTGTTGGAGGTGAGCGGCCGGGCGGGGGGGGGCGTCGCTGCGGCTCTCACACAGGAAGTCGTCGATGGAGGGGCTCAGCAGGGGGCGACTCTCCTGCTGCTCCCCCACCAGCTGCAACACACACACACACACACACACACACACACACACACACACCGTGTTGATGTCAGAGGAAACACACGGAGAGATGGCAGCAAAATAAAAGTCATGCTGTAATGAGAAAAATAATCCTGTCTGAAAACAAGGGTGCGATGAAACGTGGTGGAATGTCCCTTTAAATGACTCAGAAAAACAGAATCATAAGGACTAATGTTGGAGCAGTTCACTCTCTACTGCAGGAAAATAAATAAAAAATAAAATAAAAATTACAGCCTCGTAGTCTCAGCAGATGAGGGCCGACTTTTCTGTTTGGAATTATTATTTTTATTTTTATTTTTATTCACTACGACTACGACGACTGTTATTATTATTATTATTATTATTACTATTATTATTATTATCTTTTTTTGTGGTGTGTTTTTTATGGTTACTATATATATATATATTTTTTTTTTTTTTTTTTTTGATAATTTGAATTTTTTTTTAATCGTCTCACTCTGCCTGCAAAGCCTCCACAGCCATTTTTCTGTCTTATCTTTTTCCTTCTTTTTGTTGGTTCTTTTTTTTTTTTTTTTTTTTGTGGTGTAGTTTATATTCACTGTGTGAGTGACTTTTTGTTGTTGTTTTTTTGAGTCCTTCTGTCCGCTCTTAGCCTCAGTTTGGTTTGTCGCCTGTTTCTGTCCAATCAGAGACGAGCTGCCGTGGCGTCCGGATCAGTTCAGTTTGATGGCGGCGGCGGCGAACGCAAAACGTTTTGGTTTGAGCCCTCAGCCACGCCCCCTGCCTACAGCCGCCATTTTGCACCGACATTCAGAAACCAGCCTCCACGGACCAGAATGCACCGCTGCAGCCTCATAGACCAGAATGCACCGCTGTTTTAGTTGCGTCCAGCCGCCTGAATTTCAACACGGTGGAACTATTTTCTGCCGCAGCGCGACCTCCGGATCACCCTGGAGGCTGAATACGGGACCTGTGAGTGTGTGTGTGTGTGCGTGTGTGTGTGTGTGTGTGCGTGTGTGTGTGTGTGTGTAGTCTGTATGTAGTTTTCAGCTTCAGAACGATCGACTCCGATCACTGTCACTTTAACACCGACGCCGTGAAAGGCATTCTGGGAAATGTAGGAAGTCATGAACCGCAGCAGCAGATCAGCTGTTCATCTCTAAATAACAAACAACAAACAACAAATAACAAACAACCTGCTGCTGAGCCGCTCCATCAGGCCTGATGACGGCTTAACCTCTGACTGCCGACACACACACACACACACACACACACACACACTGTGCCTAATCCTAATCCCTGAGCGTGTCCGTCCACATGTCATGTGAATATTCCTGCAGTTAATCTGTGAAACAGCAGAACAACAGAGAAACATCTCCGCCCCCGGAGAGCGGCGTCCTCTGAGCTCTGCACCGAGACCAGCTGAACAAAATGAATTTAAATAAAGACAAAGTAAAATACATACATTATAAAATAAATTCAAATTATAATTAAAAACAACAAAAAAAACAGCCAATCATAAGACAAAATATCAAAATTAGGAATATATACCATTTAATTAAATATGGATCTCAAAATAATAAGAAAATAATAAAAAATATAAAAAATATAATAAACAAATAAAGTAACAAATTAACAGTGAACCTTATGACACGCTGAGAACACACTTCACATACTCTGCATACACACACACACACACACACACACACACACACACACTTTCAGAGGACTGTTTTATCCTCTCACGTTGTACCAAGAAATCTGACGTCAAGTCAGTTTTAAAAATGTTTGATGAAGATATTCATCACTTTGTGTGTGTGTGTGTGTGTGTGTGTGTGTGTGTGTGTGTGTCTTTTAATTTGAGTCTGGGGTGTCAGAGGCGCTCTGCTGGTTCAGCGCGTAGAATGAACAATAACAGACATGGTAAATAAAAATAACAATAATAATAACAACAGACATGACCAAAACTATAACTGACATAAAAAACAATGAAGACATGATAAAAAAAAAAAGAAAACATGAAAAGCCTGATGCTGTGAGGAGCAGCACACACACATCTGACTGGTTCTCTGTTTTTTTACTGAAAAGAAAAGAAAAAGAAAAAGAACAAAATGATTTTACTGGTTTAACACTGAACACTGTTCCTCCAGTGAAAATATTCTAATGGTTTTGATGTGAAGCAGCTGTTTCCCTGCTGGTTGCAGGTTCGACTCTGAAACCATCCAATAAGAGCAAATCAACTCACAGATTAAATTAAAAAAAAAAAAAAAAAAAAAAAGGAAACGCTGTGCAGTGCTACATAGCAAACAAACCAGGAAGTGCCGCCCACTTCCTGTGCCAACCTTGGTTGTCACGGTGACGAGGGGGTTTCCTTCTGAGGACGCCTTTTTGGCAGGAAGCTCCTTCAGCACCATGGCAACGACCCTCTGCCCTCTCCCCTACAACAGGACATCACAGGGGTTCAGTCAGTGAGGCGTTCGCTGCCCAGGACAGGCTCAGAAATCAGAGCATCTCAGAGTCACAACCCCCCCACCACCAACCCCCGTCTGTAACCATGGCAACTCATGACAACATGGCAGTGAACATGGCCGCTGTTTTGAGTTTGAAACTGAAACGACTCGTGAAGGAATCGTCTCACGAGTCAAAGCCACAGAGCACGACGGCGTCTCCGAGAGAAACACTCACAATCTACCAGATTAACGTCGTAAATTTAGGAGAAAAAACTCCCGGCTGCAGATTCTACTCTGAACAAGGAGATCCGGCTGATTTGAAATCCTGAACCAGCAGGGTTTCCTTCTGACTGGATCCCACACTTTTTTTCTTGTAAATTTGTGAGTTTTAATCTCAGAATTTTTGATGTTTTTATCCTTATAAATGTATGAGTTTTTTCTCATGAATTTACGACTTTAATCCCAGAATTTTTTCGGGCAAATTTGTGATTTTACAATCTCAGATTTTTTCAATTTTTTTTTTAAATTCATAAATTTGTGATTTTTTTTTCTTGAGTTTTTCTGCTTCTGCTTCTGGTTAGCATCAGTTTTGGGGGTTACTTTGATTATCATGCATGCGTTAGCATGATTTTATTTGTAAGACTAGTTTTATTAACTAGCATTACCAGTAATATTCTGAGACAAAAATTTGTAAACTGACAAGAAAAAACTAAAATAAAAAATACATTTAAAAAGTTTTTTCATGTACATTTGTGACTTTAATCTCCAAATTTTCAAGTCTTTCTCTCTCAAATTTGCGAGTTTTTTTCTCATAAATTTGTAGAGTTTTTTTCTCAGAATATCACACCCAGTTGTTTTTGTTTTGTTTTTTTTTCTCCCTGACTCGCCGTCGTAACACAGTACAAAAGTTATCTGAATGGAAATGGGTTGACAGTGCAGTCTGAATGTGCTCTTTTGGCCTTTTTTTTAGACCCATTTTGGGTCTAAAGAGTAGTAGCAGCCAAATAGAAACAGTAAACATCACCTCAAATCTGGAACCTGAAGATTAATTTGAGATGCAGCTCAGCTCTGAGTGTCGACTTATTCTAGTCATAAATCTGCAAGGAACATTGTGTTTTGGGTTTTATATGTTTAGAGTGTATAAGGGTTAGATCATCATGAGGGAAGGATATGAAGCCATTCCCATGTTCAGTTATGTGTCATAAGTTGTTACAATAACTTTTATGCTGCTACCATTTGTTATATAGATTTAGTGTGAAATTTAACCATTTTTGACCGCTGGAGAATGAATAAAAATGGTCAAAAATACCTTCAAAAATCCCACATTAGGACACCAAGACACTGAGGAACACCGCAGGCAAATTCATGTTTGATTTGGTGTCAAACGTTTGCAGATTTCTGTTAGAATTGCATTTTTTGGTGATTGTATATTGAGCGTTGTGTTGTGTTTATGTGTCAGAAAGTGGCCCTTACTGTCAGTCTGTCTGGACCTGAAAATGCTCTGCCTGCAGTGAAATGGCTGCTGGTCGTTTCTGAGGGGATGGATTTTCGTGACGGACTAATCAGCTGTGGGCACTGCGGGAATTCATTTCAGAATTAATATTTAATGCAAAATGGCTGTTTTCATTCATAAGTAGCCTTTAGTCGGCAGGATAATGTTCAGCCAGCTGGTCGTGATCTCAAAATAACCCGATGATCCTGTCTGGCTTTATTATGATAGCCACCTCCTCGCTGTATGTTAGCCCCGACTTAACCATAAAGATGATCCCTCATAATAAATCTCCTTATCATCCTTAGATACCATATCCATAAAACCAGCCTAAATACAAACCACACTTCTTTTTTTAAAAATTAGAGCAGAAACAGCATCTGGACGTCAAACAGGACAGAAACACAAAGACAAAAACCACACGCTGCTTCAGAAGCTCCACATTTCTCTGAGCTCAGAGGAAGGAAATGTGGAACATTTAGGAAGCAGATGATTGGTTCTCCTGTGGTTCTGCAGCCAGTCAGCAGCACAGAGCCTCAATGCCAGTGACCGCCATCACTGCAAATATAAAAAACGATGCAAACAACAAAAAACGCTGCAAATAAAAAAGGAAAAGCAATAAGCCCCTTGAAGCGGCTTCAAGGGGCTTATTGCTTAAATATAACAAATATAAAAAATCTGCCATGATAAATCCGTTTTGGCTTTTTTGTTTGCATCGTTGCTTTTTTAAATTTGCAACGCAGCGTTTTCCTTTTTTATTTGCAGCGTTTTCCTTTTTTTGCAGCGTTTTTCTTTTTTATTTGCAGCGTTTTTTTGTTTTTTTTTATTTGCATCATTTTTTTATTTGCAGCGATGGCGGTTCTCAGCCACTGTACAAATCTGCTCAAATTCAAAGCATTTTACAGCTATGGATTATAGTTTCAGTTTACAATCTTGTCTGCAGCAGAAATATTGACAGGAACAGTCCAGTTACTGATCAATATCTGGATCAAATGGACTGATCAGTTTAGAGCATTGAGCCCCACTGACCCACACATATTCTGCTCTGTTTAGCTCAGTGCTGCCCCCGCTGGACACAACACTGAACTGCACTCTGCTGTTCAAGCGGACGAGGCTCAGATTTAAATCTCTGCAGGTTTTCAGTGTGACTGCGTTGCTTTTAAAAGGTTTCAGTTTTACAAGTGTCCTCTCCTGCCTCCTATAACGCTCAGCTTGTCTTGTTGTCACGGTAACAGAGGTGTTCATTCACTTCTGTGTTTGGCATTGAGCTCATAGTTAGTGCTGCTGTTGGACTGGACTGCACTTTACTGACAGCTGTTTCCACTATTCTGTCCCCCAACATGTATATAAACAGGGAGGGACAAAAAAATGGAAACCCCTCTCAGTATAATGTAGTCCAGTAGCAGACCTCTGCAAACTACAACCTCAGTAATAAACACAGAATTAAAGTCTGTGTCCCAATTCAGGGTCTGCATCCTTCGAAGTCGGCATCTGAAGGCCAGTTACGTCACAACACTGCGCGAAGGCCTGTCCCAATTCATCAAAAGCCAAAGGATCCTTCAAAGTCGTCCTCCTTTTCAGCCGTTGGTAGCCGATTCGGAGGATGCACCGCGACTATCCTTCTTGGGCTCCTGTATCCCAAGATGCTTTGCGTGCTGCTGCTCAGTCTAAAAAGTGAACTGAAATGGCTACAGCGGCATCTAAATTCAGATTTCACTATTATAAAATATTCGGTTTTTACTCATTTGAGTAACGCCATTCATGTTAAACCAAAACCCCTTTCTTTACTGTTCTGTCTTGTCTGACGGAAAGAAACGTTATCTTTCTGTCTCTGGAGTTTGTTGTCATGGGAACGGCGGTTACCCGACCAGGAAATACTCCGAAGGCTAGACCGTCCCATTTGCTTGACGGGGAGGACGCGAAGTCCGGGTCCTCCGAAGGCCGCAGACTTCGGAGGACCCGGACTTCGAAGGATGCAGACCCTGAATTGGGACACAGCTAAAGTGACACATTCTGCACAACGTCAACACAAACTGAACATTATAAACTTTGTTCAAAGGTAGAGGTTATGGCAGAGCTGCTGAGGTGAGCTGCGTCAGACTGGACAGCTGGAGCTGAGGAGGAGATGCTGAGTGTGTGTGTGTGTGTGTGCTTCATCTGATTTAAATGTGTGTGTATCAGATCCGAGACGCACTGCACTGCTGGGTGAAGACAAACACTGGGAGAGGTCTCCGCTCTGCTGAGCTCATTCTCCTGTTGACTTTATTTTCTCAGCTGTTCAGCGCTGAGCTGCCCTCCATCACAGGGGAGCTGCTGCAGAAATTAAACTCAAAGATGACTATTATTACTGCTCTGATGTAATCACTCGTGTCTTTATCAATAGGAATACCGGTTCTGCTTCTGCGTGTCTGTCAAAATGAGCTATAATTTAAAAATTCATTACTTCAATTAAGAATTTAAATGTCTGAATGCCTGATGCGACAATTAAAACCCTGTGACCTCCACGTGACGGGACGTCCCGTCTCACTCGCACGCAGCGAGGAGGACAACATGACCCCAAACTGTTACTGTACTGAGCTTTTACAAGGACTGCCTGTACCATGTCTCACACACACACACACACACACACTCAGATGCATGTATGTTCTCTCTGACAGCACTGAGCACTCAGGCGATGATGTCACCGCCGTCCAGGGAGAGAGAGAGAGAGACAAACTGTGACAGTGTTCAGTTTTAATAAAGGTTTCTCTCCAAATGTTCTGTCGTCTCAGAATCCGCCTCAGTGTCGCCTGAGGAGGGAGCAAACACGCACCCTGACATCGTTTGGTTTGTTTGTTGACAGTTTGTTTATTTTCCTCCTCTGTCTGTCTGTCTGGATGTGCACTGGATGCCCTGCTCTCCCAAATCTTATAATATTTTTATTACAGATCAGTGTTTCCAACAGCCGAGTCCACATCCTGCTGAATGCTGTACAAAGTCGGGTAAACGTATTTGTTGACAGATTATTAGCAGCCTCTGACACTTTTTACAGCTTTTTGAACGTTACCGGTTAAAAACGACAAGCATTTAGGTCTTCACAAACGGAAATGATGTGTGTGTTTATTGGCAAACAGAACAGGGAAGTGAGGTCTGATCACAAGTAACATCACTGGAGACGCACTGCAGGGGTGAACAGGGCTGAAGAAAGAAGAAGAAGAAGAAGAAGAAGAAGAAGAAGAACTGGCAATAGGTTTCTGTTTTGGTTTCTCAACTTGTTCCCAACTGACAAGAAGAAGAAGAAAAGGAAACAGAAGAAGAAGAAGAAGAAGAAGAAGAAGAAGAAGAAGAAGAAGAAGAAGAAGAAGGAGGAGGAGGAGGAGGAGGAGGAGGAGGAGAAAGAAGAAGAAGAAGAACTGGCAATAGGTTTCTGTTTTGGTTTCTCAACTTGTTCCCAACTGACAAGAAGAAGAAGAAGAAGAAGAAGAAGAAGGAGGAGGAGGAGAAGAAGAAGAAGAAGAAGAAGAAGGAGAAGAAGAAGAAGAGAAGAAGAAGAAGAAGAAGAAGAAGAAGAAGAAGAAGACAAAGAAGAGGAAGAAGAAGAAGAAGAAGAAGAAGAAGAAGAAGAAGAAGAAGAAGAAGAAGAAGAAGAAGAAGAAGAAGAAGAAGCAGGAGAAGAAGGAGAAGAAGAAGAATTAGCAGCAGGTTTCCACCGTGGTTTCTCACCTCGTTCCTGTCTGACATGATTAGGATGTAGTTGTATCAGAAAGTCAGCACAGAGTCAGCTATCTTTGCATTTATTCACAATCTTCGGTCGCTACTAAAGACAAGGCATATCTCATTGGCTGGATGGGCCGGGAGTTCGGCTGTTGCCATGGAAACATGAACAGCTGTGATGTTTTTAGGCTGAACAGAGTGAAAACATTGGACCTCTCGGTGGGTCTGGACAAGCAGAGGAACCTCAGAGACGCCTTGAAGCAGAAGATCCTCGTCTCTCCTTCAGCCGCCTCCACCTTCAGGGCGTCTGTCTTCCTCTTTGGACAGGAGACACATCAGACCGCAGAGCGAGACGCCATCAAAGCGCTCTTTAGACGCTAAAGCTGACTTGTGATTGGCTGTCAGAGCTGCAGCTTCGGCCTCCTCTTCATCTGAAGCTGTAAAACAACACTGACAGACTCCCAGTCCTGAACAAAAGCGATTAAACCTCCCTCTCTCTCTCTTTCTCCCTCCCTCTCTTTCTCTCTCTCTCTCTCTCTTTCTCTCTCTCTCTCTAACTCAGTTACAGTGTCACTCGTCCGGCGGTGCAGCTCTTCACTTTGTGTCTGGGGAGATGCTGTCGTGCCTCGGGCCTAAAAATAAACCGGCGTTGTGCTGAGCAAACAGTCTGCATCAGCGCCGAGCGTCCCAGCAGAGCCGGGCCGGGGCGGGCCGGGTGGGCCGGGGCGGGACGGGACCACACACACTTTACTCAACCTCACAGTTAAATACATTTAATTTCTAACCTTCATCTCTCCTGGGAGGGGGCTTGGCAGATCATCAACAGACAGTAATTCTGATAACTGAATGTTTATGTAATTTATCCAGTAAAAACACCAGATATGGGATTAAAGTGCTGGTATTCTTCTTCTAATTTTTTTTTTTTTTTTTTTACCTGTTTGGGAGCTAATGTTTTGTTTTGTTTTTCAACAGCGTTCCCAGTAATTTCCCCACTCCTAGTTATTTATTGATTGGTTTATTGGTTGATTGATTGACTAGTTTGCCCATCACATTTTTGTTTCTGAACAAAATCAAGTGAAGTGTCCCGGAGTCAAAGGGTTAAACAGTCTGGATGTCAGATTTGAACTCGAGGTTTAATTACATCAAAAAGAAGGGAAACGTTAAAACGATCCCGTCTGCATGTTCTGCCCTCTAAACAAGTAAAAGTAAGTAAAATTTATTTTGTGCAGTGCGTTGCAGACACAGGTCACAAAGCGCTTTGTAACGGCACAAATACAAATTAATAAATGAAAATTAAAAGATTAAACTCGTCCTCATTTTGCTTTAGGACCCCGTGAAGGACCCTCATGGCCCCCTGGGGGTCTCCGGACCCCACTTTGACAGATTAATGAGCCCCACACGGCGGCCGGGAGCTCGACTCAGCAGGATGAAGGTTGAGCTGAGCGTCTGACCCCCCAACACACACACACACACACACACACACACACACACACACACTTTATATATTTAGAGCCACTGATGATCTGCCGGTGTTTCTGCTAATTAATCTTGTATGGGAGCGTTTCCCCTGCGGCTCCGCGGCACCGGGGCCCCTGTCCTGCTGCGCTACGGGAGCCTGCAGGGGACACTCTGCTGCTGCAGGGCGCACACACACACACACACACACACACACACACACACACACACACAGCTCCACACACTGCCACACCGCCCGAGGACCCAAGATCCACGTCCTTTAGAGGACAGGAGGCAGAGAAACTTCTCCTCAGCAAGTCTTGAGAGGGACACCAGAGGTCAGGCCCACAGCGCCCCCTACTGGCCATTTTCATCCTCAGGTAATCTGCACCTGTCCAGTAATCTGCACCTGTCCAGTAATCTGCACCTGTCCAGTAATGGGCACCTGTCGCTGCCCGGCTCATCAGCAAAGTCACCGAACGGACAAACTGACAAATCAACGCGTTCATCATCAGCCTCCGTAACCAGACAGGCATCAGGGGGGCGGAGCTACAGCGGCGGGCGGGACAGCAGGTTTCACCGCCACCGCCAGAAAACGAGGAGACAAAATGCAGCCGGTGAACGAGTTTTACTCTGCGGAGGAAACACGACTGTCAGCTCAGTTTTTAAGTTCTGTCTCTGCAGAGCGACGGCAAGCCACACACACACACACACACACACACACACACACACACACGAGTGTCAACCTTTCTAAACTGACAAACACACTGATTTCCATCTATAATTAACACAAGAGCTTCCAAAATATTATGTATGATTTAGAGTTATATAGTTTGGTTTCCAGTGATTTTTGGGGGAAACTGCGTCCCTTTTCCAGGATTTGCCCCCTCAGGATTTGCACCTGCGATGCTGTCGGGTGAAGAGAGGACTTTCACTTCACTCTCACTTTCTTCAGCGTAACCTGAGTGTACAGGAGCCTGGAGGGGACATTTCACACTCCCACACACAGGAGGGAACCGAGCTTTGCCACCGTGTCGCTTCGTTCTCAACCTGCCAGCTGTTTTTTTTTTTTGGGACTGGAAAAAACAAAAACTGCAGGAAGGAGCAGCTTTTTGGGGCTGATAGGAAAATAAAACACAACCAAACCCCTGGTGAGGTCGAGAAGCTGCACACCTGCACACCTGCAAAAAACTCTGTCACCAAAAAAAATAAATAAATAAATAAAAAATAAAAAAATACACTGAGTGAACGCGACCTCAGTGCTTTTATTTTGAAGAGCTCCAACGCTGGCCTGAAACGCTGCTGTTTGTTCCTCAGAGCCGCTTCAGGGAGAACGTCACAGATCTGGAAACAGGCTCCGTGTTCGTCCACGACTGTTCCCTTTATGTTTTATGACGTTTATTTATTTATGTTTATTTTATTTATTTTCCTGGCAGGGCCTGTTTTCAGACTGTCTGGTGTATCGGACATGAACCACACTGGACTGTGTTATATCACATTACAGTGAACTGTAACACACTGATTAGTTAACGTGTTGCGATGGCGTCTCGCTCTGTAATCTGATGTGTTTCCTGTCCAAACAGGACGTCTGCAGGGGACGGACACGAGCAGAGACGAGGATCTGGTCGGCTCAACTTCCACCACAGCTTCTCTTCCATGTGAGATACTGAGTTGTTTTTCCGGGCTGGTCCTGCTAGCTGTCATTTTTCGGTTCATGTCGCACCAGGAAACTTGAAAACATGATTTTTTTTTTTTTGGTTTGCAGAAACGTAAAAAGCCAACATTTTCCCAGCAGTGTGAGGGAAAAGTTGTCACAGACCTGAAAAATATGGAGTGTTATCACTTATTTAACATAATTTTTTAATTATTGTTTTGTATTTTATTTAATTGATTTGATTTGATTTGATTTTAATAATTTTTTATTATTATTTATTAATTTTTTCAACAATACACGATTAAGGATTTTTTGCACTACTTTTTAAAAATAAGTATGGCTCTTTTAGTTCTTCAGTTGTAATAAGTGCCGTTGGTTAAGGACTTTAAAGAGTGTACTTGTGTGTTTCTTGGCAATAAATACATGTTGGAAGCAATTCTTACCTTTTTAGTATTCATCCTTGCATTAGAGTAAATAGCATTAATGTTTTGATGGTATGATGTAATTTTCATGTTTCATGTCATGTTTTAAATTTGTTACTGTACATGGTGAATATTGCACTGAAGCTTGATTTGAAGAAATATCGCAAATAAAATTGAAATCGCAATATCTGCCAGAAAAATCGCCATTAGATCTTTTCCTAAAATCGCTCAGCCCTAACGTGAGAAACACATCCTGCCTTCAAAATAAAAGCATCGCTCTGGGTTATAATGCATTCAGCAAGTTATTTGTGAGTAGAGCTTTTATTTTGTAAACAACAGGAAGTGTGCTTATTTTGCACCGTGGCGAGCTTGAGAGCTGCTTAGCGTCTCCAAAAACATCGGAGCAAATTTCCAAACAGGCGTTATTTGGATAAACTGATCACATATTGATCATCTGCATGGCCACCTGCATTTTTAAAGAACTTATTAAAGTGACGTGTTAACAGAGTTAGAATAAGAAGCGTAGCGGCTGTTAGCGCCGGGCTGGATGTCCTGATGTCACGCCGGTCGATGTGAAATGCATTCTGGGACACTGAGCAGCACACTGTGTATCAGCAGGCTGACGGCTGGTCGTACAGACAGAGGGAGGGAGCAGCAGGACGTCAGGAGGAGAATCCCAACAGTCCATGAACTCAGCAGCGCCCCCTACCTGCACCGCCCAAGGCCCCGCCCCCAGCCTGCAGCGGCCCGAGGCCCCGCCCCCAGCCTGCAGCGGCCCGAGGCCCCGCCCCCAGCCTGCAGCGGCCCGAGGCTCCGCCCCCAGCCTGCAGCGGCCCAAGGCCCCGCCCTCAGCCTGCAGCGGCGCGAGGCTCCGCCCCCAGCCTGCAGCGGCCCGAGGCTCCGCCCCCAGCCTGCAGCGGCCCGAGGCTCCGCCCCCAGCCTGCGGGCTCACGGCGTCTCGCTCGTCAGTTCAACTTTGTTTTGCCTCGAGCTTTAAAATTCAGAGCGGCCAGTCTGAGCCTCGTGTTCACATGAGATCTAAACTGCATCTCAAACACCTGCAGACGTGTTTCACCGTGTGTGTGTCTGTGTGTGTGTGTGTGTGTGTGTGTGTGTGTGTGTGTGCTGCAGGTCTGAAGTGGAGCTGGCGGACTGCAGGCTGCTAACTTAATGAAACTTTAACTGGGTTCTTATGTAACACAGAGCATGAACTGTGCAGAGTGTGTGTGTGTGTGTGTGTGTGTGTGTGTGTGTGTGTGTGTGTGTGTGTTTTAGCTCCAGCCTCCATTGAGCTGCAGACGAAGGTTTTTTTCATTTGTTTCCCCTTCATGCAGTTTTAATGTTTTGCTTGAACGAGTGTTTCTCTGTGATGTTTGTCGGTTTATGATTTATTGATGGTCTTTACAGATGTTTCAGTTTAATGTCAGTGGCTTTAGTGTTTATGCAGTGTTTTGTTTTTAAAGGTGTGAAGACAGACAGCTCCACACAGCGACCTGACCTCAGCCCAGCCGCCTCACTGTCATCACAAATTTATGAGAAATAAAAAAAAACTCAGAAAAATAGGTTTTCTTTTACTTTCTTTTTTTTTCTTTTCTTTTTTTTTTGGGATGGGTGAGCCGCACGGCCTCACGCTGCTCAGTCTGCTTCATGGCTCCTGCTTCCTTCACCAAAACAAAGTTAAAGATTTTTTTTTTTCTGAGGTTTTTTCTTATAAACTCTTCAAATTTAATCTCTGAGAATATCCTTTTTTTTCTTTTGATGACTTCATCCTTAAAATTTTTGAGTTTTTTCTCTTTGTGACTTTATAATCTCAGAATTTTCATATTTTATTTTATTTTTTGTAAATTTGCCACTTTGATGTCAGAGAATACCTGAATACTTTTTTCTCGTAGATTTATGACTTTATGTTCTCAGAAGTTTTTTATTTCTCTTATAAATTCTGACATTTTTCTTGTAAATTTGCCACTTTAATCTCTGACAACATCCGATTTTTTTTTCTTGTGAATTTACAATTTTAATGACAGACATTCTCAGAGTTTTTTCTCTGAATATCAGCCCGTCCCCTCACGGCCCCGACGAGCCGTCAGACAAACTGAACCCCAACCCTGAAAGTGACGTCCCGACCTAAAAGCTGCAGCAGGAGGCCAGCAGGCAGGGCCGCTGCTAAGCTTTTGGAGGCCCTAAGCTAAACTGGTCAGGGAGCCCCCCACCCCCACCCCCCCAGAACAAACACACACAACCTTCCAAATTCCACTCAAGCAGCTTTTTAAATAGACATTAAAGATAAACATAAACAAGAAAATTATAAATTAAGTAAATATATATAAAATATATAAAATACCGGGGTTCTGTTTTAATTTTTGGGAATTCCGTTTTTTTACCTTTTACTCTTATTTTACTACCAAAAAAGAGTGTGTTTTTAATGTTAATCACTAAAATGTTAATGACTAAAATGCACACAAATGATTTAACAATATGTTAAATTATTATTTGTTTTAAAAATGTAAATTACTTATCAAACAGACCTAACAATTCAGCTACCAATGAATGAGCAGTAGTATGCATGTGATAACATAGATAAGTCAAAAAAAAAAAAAAAAAAAGCCGAAGTGATACCGCTTCTCTGAACTTGAAGACTGTACCATTTCATAGAAGGGGTGTGTGTGTGGGGGGGGGGGGGGGGGGGGCTCTTTTAGGTAAAACATTTATTTTGCTCAAATTGAGTGGGGTACACGATTAAAAAAGACAACGGTGGGCCTGTTCAAAACTAATTTATATACTTTTTTTATGTAATAATTTTATAATTATCATGACATTTTTTTATTATCAACCTTAATTTCTGGGGCCCCTTGCAGGTACTCGGGGCCCTACGCGCTGTGCGTAGGCGGCGTATAGGGAGCGGCGGCCCTGCCAGCAGGTGGCGCTCCGGCCCACGGCCTCGCTCTGATCCTGATCCAACAGGAGGAGCTGAACCTCAGCAGCCGCTCCTCTTTTTCCTCCTCCGTCCGTCTCCTCAGCTCCCTCCGTCGCTCAGGAGCACCGAGGCTTTAGGAAGGAAACACGTGAGACTCTTCCAGCTCGGCTTTGTTCTGGGCTCGGTGGCGGCGGCGGCGGCGGCGAGGCTGAGCGCTCAGCAACTCACAAAGAATTTTGAGGATTTCACAGAAAAAAGGACAAAAGACGAATAAAGAGAAGAGAGAGAGCAGAAAGGCTGAGGACAGACGGCACAAGCAGACTGTCTCTCTCTCTCTCTCTCTCTCTCCGTCGTCTTCATCAGCGGGGATGAAGGCCGGCCGGAGCGACGGCTCAGCTGCACGCCAGAGAAATTCAGCCTGAAGAGACTTTGGGGAGATGATTTCCTCCGTAATGTGACGTATCATCACCGTCTGTTTCTTTAATCCTGTCGCCTCTCAAGGAGTTTGACTTCACTCTTCAAAAGAAAAAGGAAAAGTTTGGACTTGTGAGGTTTCTGACTGACAGGCTACAGTTTTCCTTTCCCTTTTCTCTGGATTTGTATTTGATTCAGTTTTGCTCCGTGTTGCCATGACTGACCCGAATGAAGGATTTCAGTTTCAGCTTTACATTTAAATAGGCTGTATCATTTTAATAATGATGAATATCGAGTTCCTGTTTTGTTTTTTGTTTTTTCAAATTTTCTGGTTGTTTTTGGGGGGAAATTTTTCTCTTCTAATTTCCTAGTATTTTCTTGTATTTTTCACTTTTTTTTTTTTTTTTTACCTTTTCAAAGCAGGGCTTGTATTGGCATTTCCAAAACTGTACACACTCTCCCTGCCTGTCCTGTCTCTCTCTCTCTCCGTCTGTCCTGTCTCTCTCTCTCTCTCTCCGTCTGTCCTGTCTCTCTCTCTCTCCCTGCCTGTCCTGTCTCTCTCTCTCTCCCTGCCTGTCCTGTCTCTCTCTCTCTCTCTCTCTCTCTCTCTCTCTCTCTCTCCCTGCTTGCCTGTCTCTCTCTCCTGTCACTGTCAAATAAAGCAGAACTGCCAGAAAAATAATCTTCAAGTAAATATTGGCTCTAGATATTGATTATCAGTGTGCTGGATCACGATAACGGCTGTCTGACAAATCGCTGGTCGGTCGAGGGCGGTGAGACGGTGAGGTGGTGAGACGGTGAGACGGTGAGACAGGGAGACAGGGAGACGGGGGCGGTGAGACAGGCTGATGGGCTGCCCGTGTGCGAGGACCTGTGGCGGCTCGGCGCCTCATTAGCTCGGCTCTGATCCGGCCTCTCGAGGAAAAGCCGCTCTGATCCTCCCGTCTCACTTTCACAGCGACGCCAAGGTCAGAGCCGCCGTCCTCGCCAGAAACCCCTCGACACGCCGCCGCCTCGCAGGGCGCTCCTCATGAGGAGGAGGTGACGCCCCCGCCTCGCCGCTGCCACCACCTGGACACACACTTCACTTTGAGCCGCGGACCCTGCGCCCCGGCGGTGGCGGCGGCGGCGGCTCTGCCCCGGCAGCATCAGATCAGAGGCTGGATTACGGAGCTTTAGCCATGGAGCTGATGGCCTCGTCCATCACAGACTCTGAGTTTAAATCCTCCCTGAGAAGATCAACGCAGCAAAACAAGTTGATCTCCTTAAAAAGCAAAAGATCAACTCGCCGCTTCGCTTCCACCACCGACCGGATCACTTTCACCACCGACCGGATCACTTTCACCACCAACCGGATCACTTCTCAGCGCTCCTGCTTCCTGCTTCCTGCTTCCTGCTTCCTGTTTCCTGTTCCCCTCTCCAGTTTGTTTTCTGTGTTTTTTCACTTCCTGGAGAAAATAATTCAACTTGTGTTTTTGCTCTCATATAAACTGACAAAGAATTATTAGAAAAACATGGGGCGGGGTGCAATTAGCAAAAAAAAAATGTTGGAACCTCAGGTGGAAAAAAAAAAACAACAGACAACAAAAAAATCCAAGAAAATGACTTGAAAATTAGTCAAAAACGACATGATTTCACAACATTTCTAAAATTAACTGGCTGACGTCAGATTTCTTGGTAGTGTTTACCACGGGAGGGGATAAAACACTCCTCTGAAAGTGTGTGTGTGTGTGTGTGTGTGTGTGCGTGTGTGTGTGTGTGTTGGGGGCTGTACTTTGTGTGTGAAGCAGAAAAAGTCACAGTGATGCTGATGGACGCCACATGAAGGCAGAGCTGACCTGTGTGAAGCTGCAGCTGTCCTGTGTGTGTGTGTGTGTGTGCGTGTGTGTGTGTGTGTGTGTGTGCAGCAGCGGTGCGACAGTAACATCAAACACTTTGTTGTGTCTCATTTTCTTCTGTTTCATCTGCACTTTGCTGGACGTGCAGCGGATCAAAGCACACACACACACACACACACACACACACACACACACACACTCACACACACACACACACACACACACTTCATTTTCTGATGCGACACTCAGCTGTGTGTTCTGACACTGACAACACACACACACACACACACACACACACACACACACACACACACCGTATCACTGATGTAACGAGCCGTCTGATCAATGAGCTCCAATAAAAATGCATCCTGAATGTCCCTGTTATATTATAATTATGTTATAATGATGAAGTGTTACTGTACGTGTTCTTACTATTTTATTAATCCCGTGTGTGTCTTTACACTCGAGGAGCTGCTGTGTGACTGTTTATATCGACTGTGGAGGAAAATGCAAACCTCAGTACAAACAACATTTACATCAGTTAATTAGATCTTTCTGATTTAGATGTACTAACATAATGTTTATTACCGTATTTCACCAATTAATAGCCGGGCTGCAAATAGCTGCCTGGTTCTTATAAACGCCTGGGGTCTGCACCCATTTTGCATATTAAACGCCCACCAGAATAACTGCCGAGGCGATTATTTGCATTATATGTAGGTAACCCAAATTAAGGCTGTTCACCTTATTTTTGCAGCAGTAAACAGTTAGCCGCACAATAACTGTGTGGCACTTCTGTTTTCTGTCAAACTAAGAGAGCTAGCTAACGTTAGAAAAAAGGGTGTACTGTAATCTTAAATGGACCGACTGTAAATATGTTGGACAGTAACTGTCATCACGATAATGACCTGGTGCAAAAATAAATAAAGGCCTGCAGCGAAGAGCCGCCTGGTTCTTTTAAACGCCCGGGGGCCAAGGTGATTTTGCATATTAAACGCCCGGGAGATTTAATGGGGAAATATGCTAATTTTGTTTTATATAGTTCACTAGTCACTGTACCGTTAGCAAGCGCTTAGCCGGTGTCTCTCACCGTAACGTTAGCTTGTGTCTCTCACTGTAGCACGGGCTAGCACAGTGTATTTTGACGATATTTAGCAGTTTGCACTGGAAAGTCAGTCGTTGTGCATGCTAGCATTAGCCACAGCAGGCTAAGTGACTGTATTAGCAGGTCCGGTCTGTGCTGCTCGCGGCTCTGAGGTCAGCGTGTTTTGCTGCAGACGTGACGTCGGTTTGAGCCCCGTCTCCTCTCCAGGTGGCGCTCTGCCGGCGTTTGTCTCGTCGCTGCATCGTCACACGTCACGCTGTAATTAGCGTTAGCGCGGTAAATGCCGTATCGCTCCGCATGGGTTTCAGAGGTGAGGACGGGCGGGGCCTCCTCGCTGCAGACGGACAGGTGCCTGTCTGTCTGCACCGTCACAGTGCAGCTCCCAGAGGAATTCAAACAAAGAAACGTGGTGTCTGAGAGGACAGGCTTTTCAAAGATGTACATGTGTGTGCAGCGTCTCAGAGAATCAGCCGCCGAGGGGACAGTCGCTCCTCCAGCTGTGATCTCACGCCGCGTCGCCGCCGCGTCGCCGTGAAGAGACAGCAGAGATGCTGTGTCATGTTTAGAGAGGAGAGGCTGCGAGTCCGCGGCCTCAGACCTGCGGCCTCAGGTACAGTACAGACAGGAAGCTGAGTGTGAACAGGCTGCAGGCCTCAGGTGTGAATCATCGCTCGGCAGGTAGCGGCTCGGAGGAGCAGGAAGAGTTTTTCCATGACTCATCAGCTGCTGCCAGACTGGGAGCTCAACTTTTTCTTCCGGCGGACAGAACGTGTCTGCAGAAAGCCGAGCGGAGAGAGAAACCCCTTCCTGAGCCGCTGAGAGCTAAAAACAGAGCGAGCACAGGAAACCACCGCGCCGCACGCCGTCCAGAGCATTATTCATATCTCTGTTACAGCCAAAACACCCAAACTGTTCATGTTATTAAGATATGAACAGAAAAATGAGACAATCTCAGCATCTTAGTGAACTTAGAGAAGCCGACATCAGACGGTGTTTGTTTTTTAACCAGTTATTAAAATTATAATTGATTAATGTTCATGTCAATAGACAAAACAGACTGTAGACTGAACATTAAAGTCCCTTCAGAAGCTGCTCGTATCTCATCAGTCAGCTGGGAGTTTAGTTTTGAAATATTGTGATTAATTGTTTCGGTGACAGATTTTCCCACAGCCTCGTCTGAAAGGCCTCGCCCTTTAAAACCTGACGCTGACGGTTTACATTCTGACATATTTTCTGATTCCAGACTCCACAGGAGCTGCTGGAAACATCTGGACGTGACAAACAACAGTGTCTGTTTTTTTTTTTTGTTTTTTTTTTATGCAGTGATTTATGTTTTTTTAATCCGAGATGTTCTGTACGACGGCGAGCTAAACACGACACCTGCTGAAAGCGTCCCGTTTGTTCAGCTGCCTCAGCGGTTCAGCTGGAGCTGGATCGCTCCGGTCGCTGCTGCACAAATGCAACGTGAACCTACTTTTCTTTGCTGAAACAGCAAAGAAAAGTAAGTGAGCCGAGGCTCAAGTTACCTGATTATTATTAGAGTAACGGCTCCACACAGCCCACGGCCATCACACAGCCTGAAATAATCTGTTTATCTGCACAATCAGCCTTCCTACCACTGAGATGTCAGAGTTATATGAATGTCATGACAGAACGTTGACATGTCTGGGATTTAGACATGCTGATATGGAGATATGGCACCAGTGTCAAGAGTCACTTTATTTGCTGTTTGCAGCTGAAGGACATTGGACTTTGCGACAGAATAAAAAGGTGTACGCAGACGATAAGCAACTTTAGAGAGAGAAACCAAATAAGCACAGTGAGATGGCTCTGAGGGTCAGCTGATGTCCTGATGAACCAGCGTCAGGAAGCTAACAGAACACAGAGCGATGAGCAGGCGAAGAACGAGAAATAAGGTCAAACAGACCATCAGCCTGTTGTTGTCCCACCTGGCCGAGGTCGGACCAATCACAACCGTTTATCTAGCATGAGGCGGTTTGATATTTTAGTGAATTTATTTCGGTCATTTTCAACTTGCAGAAATCAAATACACATAAATAAACAATATCTTATACACATATTTTTAAACAATAAATAAATAATATTTAATTTCCTTTCAGTACTGAAAAACCAAAACAATCCTATCCTTCTTACATTAATTAGCTTTCGTCAGCTCACTTAAAATAATAAAATAAAATAAAGGCAAGGCACCCAAGGCAGTTCATAAATACACTAGTGTTCATAATTTTGTTTTATACTTACTAATAATATTATTTTTAAATAGCTTTTTTAATCTATTAAGTGTATTACATAATGTCATTTCTATTTCTAAATTAACACCTTTTAATGTTATACATCTTTGTTTTACATTTGTTCTTGTCTTTGTGTTTTTGGAACATTCAAATCCCTATGATGACTGACTGGGGCAGTACTAAAAAAAACAAAACAAAAAAAAAAACAATACGCTGATATATCGTGATAAATGCTTAAGTTCGTTTTTTGTTGTTGTTTTTGTGTGTGTGTGTGTGTGTGTGTGTGTGTGTGTGTGTGTGTGTGTGTGTGTGTGTGAATGCCAGACAGTCTGGATTTAGATTTCTGTGATATGCAGAATGTGCACTCAAAGTCAAGTTATTATGCATTATTGTTGCACCAAGGCATACGAGAATACATAAAACGCCATTTTAAGTTTAAATATAATAACAATAATAACTTGCTTTCAAAAACTCTTGGTTACAAAACAGAATATTATATTTTACTTGCCGATGTGCAGTTTATAATGAACGGCTGCTGTGTGGGACATGGCAGATATTCAGTATCGATGTGTATCGCGATGCGTGTCGTATCGTGAAGTTGTTGGCGACACGCAGCCCCACCACTGCCGTCACTGAGGCTCAGCGATGCGTCACGCTCTGCTCTGATTGGTTGTTGGTCTGTCCAATTGCGTCCAGAGATGTTTTGGACTGCGACTGCTGATAACGCCCACTGACTGTCTGTGATAAAACCTCTCGGAAATCAAAAACGAACTCCAGGCGAATTTGCATTTGTGAGTTGCCGAGGCGGTTCCAGGCTAACAATGCTGACAATCAATTAACTGATTAATTGTTCTGTAATTTGCCTCTACCTCTACCGGCATGATGTTAAACCATTAAAATATATAAAAACGGGACACAAGGGTCATAATACATAAAACAAGGACGCAGGAGACATAAAATTTACAGTAAGACTACAACATATCCATGTAGGAAACAGAGACCGGCAGACAATGACACTAAAAGAGAGACATCAATCATGCAATTAAATAATGTGATGTTGTTTCTGAAAAATATCCAAACTAGAGTTCAGTGCTGAAGTCTTGCACCGGGTTTCCAGCCTGTCAGAGATCAGCAGTCAGTAATCTGGATGAAAGATAATCTGACAGACAGGAACAGACCCAGTTCACCAGTGGATGATGGGTATGTTGATTTTTTCAGCCGGAAGCAGTTTTGTCTGACATTACACCATAAATAAAGTAATGATACTAAAGTCTGGTCCTCTGTAAAGACTAATAAGCCTGGAAGAAGTTTCCAGATTATTGTGTGAAATTGAAGCGGACAGATAAGATGGCTGGTCTCTCGACTCGTCCGTCCAAATCTGAACAGGAGAGTGGAGCTTGTTAATCGTCTCTTCAGCAGTGTGGCAAAACCGTAAGTCCAAGAGAACAGGAAGGCTACCTGATGGACAAAGCTGCTGGCTGAACAAACCTGGGAACATCATGATGAAGAAATCTGCCTTCAAGCTGCGTTTTGGTCACTGACTTTAACAAATGGGATCAGAGACCAGGACAGACAATATTGCCACGTTCAAGGCTTTCCTCCATGTTGCTAGCTTAAGCCAGACTCAGACTACAGGAAGTTTGGTCTGATTTAATCCCGATTTACCCCTCCTGACAATCTGGGGAGAAATCTGATCTGGGATTTCGGTCGGTCCAGATGTTCGGTCCGTGTTATCCGGTAATGTGAGGGATTTACACACCCGACCTTCCACCTCCCGCCAGCGTGAAGACTCATCGCCCAGATAATTTTCAAAAATGTTTGATCATTTAGGATTTAAAATCTAGATGATCTTTCCAGGAAGAAACCCCAACATGTTGTACAGACAACCCGTGTTGACCGCATCTCCCCGACCACGTCCTCCTCCTCCTCGTTTGGCCTTCTGCTTTTTGTCCCCTCGCTGCAAAACGTTAACACCACCAAAGCGACTTGTTGCACCATGTCAGCCTCCATTTTGTTAGCATCTGTTTCTGCTGGGGGGTGACAGTTCACATGTTCATAGTGAACCGTTCGTTACGAGGCTTTCGGTTCGGTGCACGTCACAAACTGAAATAATGTCGTCAAAAACTTTTTTTAATGATCGCGGTGTTTCCTCTGCTACACAAGAGCCGGTTCCACCAGCGGGAAAACTGCAAACATGACAACTCATGTACGCCGACGACACCCCGCTGTGCCAACAGGTGGAACCAGACCAAAACAAGCAGCGACACACACACACACACACACTGCAAACTCTCAGTGCAGCCGCAGCCAATCAGCTGATTCAAACAGGGCAAAACAAATCACCGCAGCGACCGGGACGTTTCCAGTGGCGGATACGAGAGGCGACTCTGTGGTGGAAAACGCAGCTTCCACGGCTGACTGAGTGTGGCCGAGCCCCGGTACACTGTTCCCACTGTTCCCACTGTTCCCACTGCTCCCAGTTCAGCCAGAGCCTCAGAAACCACAGGCCAAACAGAGAAGCAGCTGCTCTGAGCGCAGACACACAGCTAGCTAACTGTAACGGCACATCACCTCACCGCTCCATGAAGCCACTGCCATCATCATCATCATCATCATCATCATCATCATCATCACATAATTCAGACTTTATGATGTCAGTTTTAAAAAGGTGCTGTTGGTGTTTTTTGTATCTGCTGCTGAGAAGAGAAGGTCAGCCTGAGCTCCATCACTGTTCAAACTAAAACCAAAAAACCATACTGAATTATATTTCATTGAATTTTTTTAAATCGAGGAAATTCCTCTGGCATTTATACTTTCTGTATCAAAAACGTACTGAACCGTGACACGTCAGTATCGTATCGAACTGGACGGTGGATTTTGTGAACCGATACACTCGTGGCTTCCACGCGAGGCGGTGTGTATCGCTCCCTCTGGCACAGGAATCATAATAACATCCTGAAGTGTGTGTGAGGCAGTGTGAGCATGTTGGAGATCAGAGAGGTGAACATCTGAGGAGACTCTCCTCGTGTGTGTGTGATGAAATCAGCTAGGATTTCACAGCTCCTGGAGTCTGATCGAGGCGTTACTGTTTTGATTGGTTTTGTTCTGGTTTCTCCTCTTTTTATCGCTCCATCTCAGAGGGACTGCGCTGAACATTTAAACCCACAAAGACGACGGGACGAGTTAGAAACGGAGAGTTAAAACCTGCCACCATCAGGCCAAGCAAAGAGTCTGTTGACTTAAAACATGTTATTGCTATTGAACAAAAGTACTTTATGATAATAGATAATAATACATTATACAATAAGCTTTTATTGAACACAGGAACTGAAAAAAGTTTTAGTATGTCACTTAAGGTCCCAAAAGTAAAGATTTTCCAACCACAAACAACACAACTTTGCTGTTCCAGTGTTTTGGTCGAGTGTTAAAAACAGGATGCAGCGTTTGGGATTTTAATCTGTAATTCCGCGTTTGAGGCTCAGTTTCTGCATGTTTCCTCCCAGCAGCTCAGTTTCAGACGCCACACAAACTAAACAGCCGACTGACCCTCTGCTGGGACTCTGAGATCTGTGATGAAGTTTATTCTGCTGCCCGACTCGGAAAAAATCATAAAAACGATGCTCTAGTTGGTGCAAAATTCAAACAACTGAAATACAACCCAACCATTTCACTTTCCCAACAGAAAAATCCTCATAATATTCCTATAATATTCCAACAGGAAGTTTTCTGTGTGTGCACTCACTGTTTATTGGATTTATGGTGACCTTATGGCACTTATTTGATCCTCTATGGCATGATAATAGTGTTCAAATATTCAAAAATTCAAAATGTCCCATGATATTTATATTGGGTTATTTTTAAATACTTAAAATTGGGTGTTTTTTATTCTCTGCGGTATAATTGTATTACTCATATTTCTATTTTTGCTGTTGTCATATCCTCAAAAATCTGTTATAGGATTACTGTAATTCTTAACTGGTTGTTATGGTTTATTATGGGATGGAAGCCACGTTTCTTCCTCAGGCTTCTGATTCTTTTAGTTCTTCCACAAGGTTTGAGATTTGTCTGGGAGAAAAATAAAAGCATTAAAAAATAAAAAATAAAAAAAAAAAAGTCTGAAACTTGTCCTGCACACAAACAGCCCTGACAGCTGAGAGTTGCAGGCTCAGGCCATTTTCCTGCACACCCATTTCACAGCTGAATAATTTAAACCTCTGTAAAATCTGTTTTATCATATCAAAAAAATCAGCAGGGGGATTTTGGGGGGGGAAAAAATCTCTCTCACTCTCTCTCTTTCTCTGAATTGTGGGAGTTTTATGGGCAGTTTTATGGTTCCTGGCGAGAGGGAAACGTCTTACAGTAATGTTTTACAGAAATTGAAATCAGAAAAATACAGTCCCTGTGGGAATATTATAGGAATATTATGGAGACACTATAGAGGATTAAAACATCAGGTGCCATATAAGCTCACCATAAACTCGCTGCTGAGTGCCACAGACGCGCTGTGAGCCCCCACGGGAATATTATGCAAATTTTTTTCATGATTACAGGAATATTAAAGCAGAATATTATGATGGTGAGGGTGATGGGGATGACTTGAAATGGCGTGGAGAAAGCAGAAGCTCACCTGTACCTGGTACATAACTCCTCAGGCTGACGTTTCCCCCGACCTGGACCTGAAACTGGGCTTGAGGCTGAGCGGGGCTCCGTGCCGCTGGACGGAGGAGCGGCCAGCGGGAGCAGCTGCAGCCGGGAGGAGAGCGACCCAGCCCGGCTCGGATGCGCGGGACTGCCCGGTGTCTGTCCGGCCGGTGTGACGGGAGAGAGGCGATGCTGTCCCGGGTAAAACTCGCGTCCTTGTCCCGCTGCGCTCCGCGTCGCGTCCCGCCTGCCTGAGTTTGTCCGGACGACAGCGGGAGGGAAACCGAGCCGCCCCGTCCCGTCCAGAGCTGCTGTCAATCTGGACGGATTAAACCGTACAGCTTCCGGTGAAGCTTTTCACAATAAAAGCCTTCTGAAGTCCAAGGGGTATCCAGGTTTGCGGCAGCATCCGCTTAAAATGGACGCGTACACACACACACACACACACACACAGCTCTGAGTTTTTTCGTCACCTGTACGGAAAGACACGAACACCTGTTTCTCATCATGAGGAGGAGAGACCAGGGTGGGGCTGTGTGCACGTGAGCGCGCGCCCGGCCACTCCCATTTTGCCCGTAAATGGTCAGAGGAACTCCCCCCCAGTTAACCCGTTCATGCCCCGGAGGTTTCCAGGTTCACATTCAAATGTCAGAGAGCACAAAAGGAGAAGATGGAGAGGCAGAGACACTGGAAGGTGACTCACCTGCACAGGTTAGGTTTGCAGTTTGGAGGGTGACATGTACGTAAAGCTGCACTGAACCTGAATATCTGATGATGCAGCCTGTCCGGTTGTGATTTACTGGGGGGATGGGAGGGATTTCCCCACCCCACTACCCCACCCTGCCCTCTGGTCTGTACATCCTCCATCTGCTCAATCAACTTTATTCCTGCTGGGGACAAAAAAAACACCTTTCCTACGACATGAGATGAGTCTATAGTGTAAAAACAGTAAAAAGCTAAATGGACCAGTAGTGATGATGCAGTTTGCTGACGTTTGCTGGATTAATCAGTGACTTGTTGCCACGTCGGTCCACGGCGCTGTAATGAGCACTGAGGGATGATAAATCAGCATTTAGCCTTTTGTTTAGTTGTAAATGATCACACTTGTTGTGAGTCTGGACGAGGAAGAGACAAGGCATGAAGAGACATCACATCACTGGGAGTGAAAACACCAACTGGAATGACTGTAATGGACTAAAACAGATGCTGGGCTACACTGGCACACTGTTGCTCTGATTTATTTAAAAAAAAAAAAAAAAAGACATTTTCACAAATGGCACCCTGCTGTAACTGTGTGTTTTAACTCTCTGTTTTACTGTAATGACACATTCCTGCCATGTGAAAATAATAAGCTGTAAAGGAAGAGGAATATACATGTTGCTCTGAATTTTTTTTTTTTGCACACCGAACACAGATCATCACTCTGAGTGGAAGAACAGAAACATATCATTTTCAGAGTGACTCTCTACATGAACGTCTGCAGAGTGTGTGTGCAGAGGTGTTTCCCTGCGCACACACACACACACACACACACACACACACACACACACCGACCTGCGGGGTGAAACATGAACACGTCTGAACCCCCTGCAGCAGCGTTACACACACTCACACACACACACACACACACACACAGAAATATTCCTCTGGCTCCATATTGTGACGTATGAAATGCACAAACATAAAGCAGAGGAGATGTGTGTCTGACTTTCTGTTTTACAGGCTGAGGCTCAGCTTCTTCTTTGGTATTTTGTTTGTTTGTTTGTTTTTTTGTTTGTTGTGTCACATCCCAGCTGAACCGCCCACAGCTGTCTGTCTGTCTGTCTGTCTGTCTGTCTGTCTGTCTGTCTGTCTGTCTGTCTGTGCTGCTGCTTACAGGCCACGTGCAAATATGAGCCACTGACGCCTATTACTATTCTGATATGACTCTTATTATTATTATTTTTTACATGAGAACTCAGCTGATAATTGCCAGCTGGTGTCAAATTTGGATTCATGTGATCTTTCATGGCTTTTATTCTCCAGGCTGTGTGTTTCTGTCTGCCTGGTGCAGCATCAGGGGAAATAACTCAGATGGAAATTAAAACTCAGCGGGGTTATTTATGTCAAAATGTAATTTTTTTTAACATTTAGTTCAAGTTAAGTCTTATTGGTTAGGTTATTTATTCTAGATCATTTATTTATTCTTTGTGTTAGGGAATCTATGCACCTGTGTGTGTCTGGATTTAGTGTAAATGTATGTGTTTTATGTATGTGCTGCACACAAAATTGCCCTTTGGGGACAATAAAGATCTTCTAAGTCTAAGTCTAATCTAACTACCCCCCTGCACACACACACACACACACACACACACACACACACACACACACACACTCCCGTGTCTCCAGGTGAGTTAAAGCGGCCCTCCTGTCCCTGAGTGACGGGCTGCTCTGTGAGCGCTGATAACATGTTAAGCTGCTCGGTGTGTGAGTGTGTGTGTGTGTGTGTGTGTGTGTGTGCGTGTGTGAGTGTGTGTGTGTGTGTGTGTGTGTGTGTGAGTGAGGGAATCACTCCGTCCTGCTGCCAATTTGTTCAAACAAGAACAGGAAACAGTTTGATGAAGCCCACTGAGCTGAGAAATTAACTTCCTGCCGCGGCGTCAGCGGGGCTTCCTCCACATCTGCCTGTCTGTCTGCCGCTGGCGCCGCGCCAGCTCGCTGATGTCATCACATCAGGGGGAGGAGCCTGTGAGTACCGGCCCGGGTCGAGGGTTCAAATCCCAGAGGGCAAGGCACTAACACCTAACCCTCCTGTTATCTTTGGGCTCGGCTGGAACAAAACTCAGTGTTTCATGTCTCTGAATCACACACACACACACACACACACACACACACACACACACACACTTTCAGAGCTGCCACATCACTCCTCCTCCCTTTCCTCCATTCATTCCACTACGATATGAACATGAACTTTCAGAGCCTTCACACTTTCTTCACTCCAGTTTTCCATCAGCCCAATAAAGTCCTCCACATGAGTTTTCCTAAAAGCAGCAGCACTGTTGGCTTTTCAGGACTTTTTCACACTGAAACGCTCCCTCCTCCTCCTCCTCCTCCTCCTCCTCCTCCTCCTCCTCCTCCGCCAGGGAAAATAGTCCCTAAGCGGGAAACATTTTGCAATCATCAGCTGTGTGGTTTCTGAATGTTGAGCAGAACATTATAAGGCGGCTGCTTCAACCACAAACTCACATTTTGACTCTGAGCTGTGAAATCTGTAGTTTCTCTGCAGGATCTGATAAACGGCTTGTTGACATGGACGATGTGGAGGAAACTGTAGGAAATAAACCAAACAATTAAAATCAGTGAAGTGGAGCTTTGATAGGAGTCAGTTGGTGGGTCAGGATCAGGGAAGAGACTGAAACCCGGCGACAGTAAATACAGGGTGACCCAAAAAAACGGGAATCTTTGAAGTGCGTATTGGCAGACATGAGCAAGTGGCAGCACAATTTTTAAAAAATGAAAATTCCATCATTGTTTCTTAAATGGCATGTTTTAAGGTTTCAATTACTATGAATAAAATATTTTTCTTCCATCACTCTTGGTTTTATTGGATTGTTAAAAAGTTCCCGTTTTTTTGTGTCACCCTGTATAAAACATTTCAGGAGAAATCTGTGAAGTGGAATACAAATCGCTGTTTTCCCCATGTTTTTTTTTTTTTTCTCAACAACACAGTTATATGTATATACAGCAAATATAAAAATATAAACTACTCAGACATGCAGTGTGTCAGGATCCTGATGAACCAGATCAACAAGCAGACAGACGCCGGGACGCGACTCCAACACAGCCACAGGGAATCAAATCAGTTTTTACAATCCTGTCAGCTGAGAGGCCATCAAGCTGATAGACTGGATTAGTCCCCCACACACGCACACACACACTCACACACACACACACACACTCTCACACAGAAGACTCCGTCATTCTCATTTTGTCAGAAACATGAACGCTCCCTCGCTGAGGCTTTATTAAATGCTTGTTCTTTTCCTGTCCTGCTGTGTGTGTGTGTGTGTGTGTGTGTGTGTGTGTGTGTATGTGTGTGTGTGTTTGTGTGTGTGTGTGTGTGTTGCAGAGTGAAGTGAACGGCTGAAGGTACAAATTTAGCATTAATCCTTGTTCAGACAGATTCAGATAGAAGGGAAGTTATGTAACTCTGTAGCTCATCTGCATGTTTACATGAGGGGAACTTTTATTTTTAGAGGGAGGAATTATCTTCATCCTCATCCTCATCATCTTCATCCTCATCAGCATCATCATCTTCATCATCTACATCATCATCATCATCATCATCCTCATCATCTGCATCCTCATCCTCATCATCTTTATCATCATCTCCTCCCACACACACTGTCTGTTGAACTCTCTGTTTGAGCCTCAGATGTTTTCTTCACATCAAATGTTGGAGAAACTTTTCACGTTTACTTTAATAACGCAGGAAAAAAAAAAAGCAACAAGCTACTTAAGAAATTACCCAAAAATTAGGGGAAAAAAAGGACAGAAAAGAAAGGTTAAAACCAAAAGCAACCAGAAAGCTCACTGAAAATTTGCCCAAAAAGAGAAAATCTAAATTTAAATATTTCTATTAATTTTTAAATGTAAGCTATAAGTATCATAATTGTTATATTACAATTTTAAATGTAGTTTCCTACTCCTTAGCTTTTTCCCCAGATTTCAGGACATTCTCTGTCTTTTCTCACCTCCTCTCTTTCTTTCTTTCTTTCTTTCTGCAAGACATTAGTAGGAGATATCACAGAGCATGTGTGCTGTCCTGTAGGAGCTCAAACTGCAGCTTTTCTCTCGACAGATCAGATTCCTGTGCAGTTTAACTCCATAAGAACTTTGAAACCCAGACAGCGCCCCCAGTGGTTCATCCAAATAACAAAAAATATATTCTACATCGTGTCGCTGGCAGCAGCTGGTTTTAGCTGCAGGACGCTCCAGTCTGCAGAACTCTGCATGAAAAATGTGTGATTATATTTATTTCCATTCGGGAGAAAGGACTTTAATTTTGCTTTCCAAAGCCAGTTGGACATCAGAGGTTTGCCTGCAGCCAGCAGTCATGTGTGTGTGTGTGTGTGTGTGTGAGCAGGTGAGCAGGTGAGGTGCTGAGGCAGGTGATGTCCGTGCTGTATTTAGCTCCTCAGAGCGATGGAGCTGAAAATAAGAGGCTGAGACGTGGCGGACAGAGGAGGTGTGGCCCGACCCGAGCCGAGTCAGCAGCTTCACCTCCGCCTGTGAGCCACGAGGGAAACAAGAAACAAGAACCAATAAGCCTAACCCGAAACAAGTTACAAGAGAATGACCTGAAAATTAGCAACTAAAGGATTTTTTTTCTGTTTTTTCCTTCTTTTTTCCATTTCCCAGGTCATTTTCTTTCTTCCTTCCTTCCTTTCTTTCTTTCTTCAGCTAATTTCCAGGTCATTTTCTTGTCATTTATTTTCCTAATTTCTTCAGTAAGAAATCAGGCCAGTGTGTTTCAGCTTTCAAAGGCTTTCACAGCTCTGACCTGACCTTTAAATCTATCATTTTAATCTTTATGAATGCAGTTATATTGTAATTTTTAAAAATATTTGTTCTCTGACTTTAGCAGAAATGTGAAGTTTATCCGCTCTGTAGCTGTAACTCTGGACATGTAGAGTCACTGGGACGGGCCTTTAAATGAGATCATGTTCTATTCCCTCAAACTTCCAGGAAAATCTTTTTTCTTTCTTTCTGATTGCTGGTAGAAAAAAAGAAATAAAAAAGGAGGCAAAACAATCAAATCCAGTGAGATGAACGACAAAAAAATAATGAACACTGAACTAAAATCATGGTTAGGGGAGAGTGGCGTAATTTGTGCCAAGGGGCAAGTAGTGCCACCCCTGTTATCTAGAAAACCATAGAAGAAGTTGGTCATGTGACCACATATTTCTGAAGAGGCATCCATTTCACTCATCCTGCAAAGAAGGGAGACACATGGCTTGAGAGGTAAGAACATTTCAGTTCAAAAAACATTTTTTTGCCCTCCAAAGTAAAATTTCTATGATCAAGGTTTTTTGATTGCTGTGTCTGAACAATTATAGAAAACTTTGAAAACAGTTCACACAGGTTTTAGTACTTTAGTAAGCTACACCATGAGTCTATACAGTTAGCATGATGTTAGCTCAAAACAGCTGGGGGAGGCATTTTTTTCAAAATGGTGGGCTTGGGGTAATTTGTGCCAAAGGGCCTGGGGTAAATTGTGCCAGTGGAACAACTTGTGATTATACACTATATATTACTTTATTGTATTTTATTGTTATTGTACATTGTCTTCTTACCTTTGATCACTAAAACTATTCAGATTCAGATGAAGATGATTTGCAGGTGCTCATTTTGGACTTTTTATTTTGTTCTGGGTATGTGTTCATGTGGCGCTCGGCCTCGTTATAGATAAGTGGCCTGTGATCTTGTTAAAATAATAAATAAATGTTAAATAAATAATTTTGTATTGAATTTGTTTTGCTTTTATATAGCATTATCATTTGGGAGATTAAAATGATCTGTTTTACTTCAATTATCAATGGCACAATTTACCACTTTTTTTTTCGAAAGCTATATTAACAGTTTATATAAGATCCAAAGTGATTGTTCCCAGGGATGCACAACATCCTCAACTATATGTGCATATTTTAGTTGGAGGCATTACTGTAATCCCTTCACTTTAAAGGCACTTTAAGTAAAAATTGGCACTACTTACCCCACTCTCCCCTACTGGTCGAGAGGATTAAACTGTGGTTTAAAAAAAAAATACATTTACCACTGCTGTTAGCAGCACTGCAGTTTTACTGTTCCTGCTGCAGATGATTATTCTGCTCAGATAAATATTTCAGCAGGAAAGACAATTTAAGGACAAAATGACGAGCTAAAGTCTGATCATCTGTAATGTCTCTGTGTTTCCACCACTTCCACCACTGTGTGTGTGTGTGTGTGTGTGTGTGTGTGCTGCAGATGGAGAGGCAGCGGGACATCTGGGCTGCTGTCGGAGCCCGTCTGAGGTCACGGTGTCAGAGGACGAAACCCAAAACTGTCCAGAAACATCAGAAAGTGCAGCTCTGACTTTGGGACGGCGTCCGTCTCTCTGCAGGTCGGCCGAGTGAAAACACCCGCCTGCACACGGGGCTCGACATGCCGGGCCTGCACGCCAGCCCGGGACAGGTGGAAGAGAAACACCAACACCCCTGGGTATATAAGTTTTTGCCCTACGCCTGGAGACCCTAAACTGTAGCTCAGTAAACACACCAGCACTGACCAGCACACACAAAGCTACTTAATTACAGTAACACGTCCTGGAATTAATTACTTTCACCCCTCACTAGCATCAGTCAGCAGTGGGTGTGTGTGTGTGTGTGTGTGTGTGTGTGAGATGTAAGCCGTCTTTAAGCTGCTCTGCACCACTGACCTGCTGCTGGCCGTCACATGACCTCAGGCCGAGCCGCCGCCTATAGACGAGCCCCAGCTGTGTTTACTGCGGCTGACCTGCTCACACACTTCCTGTTTGGGTGTAAACAAACAGCTGAGCTGAAACAAGAAAACACCTGGAGACATCTGGACAGCTGTGCTGATGTAACATGTGATGTAAGACGTGATGTAAGACGGCGGGTTGAATCCGAGCAGCAGGAACGCCTCCAGCAGGAGCCAAACAGCCTGTGGGCGGGGCCTGCCGACGGCGCCATGACAACACGCATCACAGCGTCACACAGAGAGAGCAGAGCAGCAATCTTACATATAGGCTACAGTAAAACTAAGTATTCTGCTGATTAGCCCAGATTTTGAAAGCAAATTATTATCATTATTATTTTACTTGAATGGGCCTTTTCCAAGAAGCCCAAATGGTCACGGGGAGATTTTTTTTTTATTTATTTACTTTTGCTAATGGACCCTCTGTATGGATAGAGAAGGTCCAGCATCGATACAGATGATCCAATATCAAAGTCAAAGTCAAAGTCAAAGTTAGCTTTATTGTCAATTTTACAGTATGTACAGGCAGGGGTGCCATATATGGGGAAAAGTTAGGACAATTCCAGGGGCCCTTGCCTGACAGGGGCCCCAAAAAATAGGTAAAAACTAATATAAAATTATTAAACCATCATTGAGTAAATATATATTTTTTTTTTTCATGGGGCCCAAAATTCCTGGCGGCGCCCCTGTGTACAGGACATACAGACAATAAACATTTAAGACATAAATAAACATTATCTACAAAAAAGGAAAAAAATATATGTATATAAATAGGGGCATGTAAAAAAAAAATAAACTAAAAAGAAAGTTATAAATTAAAAAGTAGAAAGGCACAGTAGCAGCGACACAAATTCAAAAAATCCAAACAGTGCGATGTGAATAACAGCAGTGTTTGAATCTGAACTGAGAAAGCTTATAGACTGGATAAAGTGTATGTGTGCATGTATCAATATCCAATATCAATACTGCAGCAAGCACCTTGACAGCACTCTTGAAAGATAAAGGCACTCGTTGCACAATGCACAAAACGGCCAACAGGTGGCAGCACAGGCCAAATGCATTTTTTTTTCTTTTTTTTTCTTTTTTTTTTCTTTTTTGCGAAGGCGAGGCCTCCGGGATCGTCACACGAGTCAATACTCAGGATGTGCACTACGATGTGAACGTGTGTTATTTCCGCACCAAAGCTTCAGGGCTTCCTGTGTTTCCATGCTGCAGTGACGTCTCTGTGTCTCTGCAGCAAATATGGTGCCACATTTACACAACAACAAACAAATCTGTTGTCATGAACTTGAATTAAACTCTGACTTTCTGTAGTATTTTTTTTTTCAGACAGCTGTGATGGAGCTCAGGATTTATCAGGAGGACGGCTGCTTCACTCCAAACAGTTTAACAGTGTGTCTGTATGAGGCTGAATTCAGGACATTAATATAATATCATCAGATCCTGACTGTTTCCTGTCAGTGTGTCTAGAGATATAAACGTATTATTATATATATACAGTGGTGGAAAAAAGTTTTGGGACCCCCCCATGCATTTGTGAAATATTGCATTAAGAATCACTCTTAGGTCTTCAAGTGCAATTTCTTTTAGTCCAGTCACAGCCAAAATACTAAACAAATCCTAAAAAAGCCATTCAAAACTTCAAATTGATTGGTTCCACAAAAATACATAAGAAATTTGGAGTATTGGGTCATTTTGGTACCAGTGATGAAGGTCGTTCTTTTTATTAAAAGAGCCAATTTTTGTTGCCAAGCTTTGTGTCTACATAAAGCCAGCACATTTAAAAGTTCTTCAGACACAAAAATGGCTAAAACAAGGAACCTAACGCAGGAAACACACCTGAAGATAAAGATTCTCAGCCAGGAAGGGCACAGCTGCCGCCAGATAGCCAGGAAGTGCAGATGCAGTCCTTCAGCAGTTGGATCCACTCTGCAGAAATACAGACGAACCAACAGCTTGGAAGACAAACCAAGATCTGGGCGTCCAAGGGTTTCTTCAGCAAGAAATGACCGCATCCTGATCCGCATGTGCAGCAAAACCACCCAATGACATCACAGGAGCTTCAGCAGCAGTGGGCAAACCAAACTGGTGTCCAGTGTTCCACCCGCACTGCACGTGGCCGACTTTTAGATCATGGCTTAAGGTCCTACAAGGCTATCAAGAAGCCCCTGATCAATGAGAGACAGAGGCTAGCCCGGCGTCCAGGAACTGGAAGAAGATTCTGTGGTCAGAAGAATTTGTCAAGAATTTAGTTTGGTTAGTTTTTCTTGTAAACAATAAACAAAAAAATATAATTTGTATTTGTTTGTATCTGTCTAATGGAGCCACACCTTTTGAAACACAAAAAAGATTTTTCCACAAATATTTCATGATAATATTTGAGATTCTGTAAAATTTTAAGGGTGTCCAAAAACTTTTTTCCACCACTGTATATAATCAGTGAAGTTACACCGCAATGCCTCATCGGTAAACACACACCGCCTCTGTCTTCATGGAAGATGCAGTTGTCGCCTCGGTTTGCGGGTTTTTGAGAATTTTTCCACCCATTTGCTGTTGATCAGAATGATAATTTTTATGACGTGAACCGCTTTGATCTGCCTGTGGATATAAACGTGATCCCCACATCACCGCTGGGCAGCGAGCAGAGAGGTGATGTTTAACCTCCAACAGAAAAAAACTGATTTCATTTAATTTGACTTGTGACTTGTGATTGTAATTTGAGGTTGTGGACGTCGAGGTCTGAGGAAGCCGGACCCTCCCCCCGCCGTCACGCCTCTCGGTGATCAGACAGAGCCGGTGATGTGTGCTGGCAGGGCGCGGCGGCGGCGTCTGGACCTGGCAACCCGTCCTGGCTGAGGCCGGGGCCAGAGGAGGGCGGGTTGCCAGGTCTGGTTGGTCGCAGAGGTCGGTGACGGCTCGGCGTCGCGGCCTCACCGCCTCCTGCTTGAGCTGGCTCTCTCCCTCTCTCTCTCTCTCTCTCTCCCTCTCTCTCTCTCTTTGTCTGTCTCTCTGTCTCTCTGTCTCTCTCTCCTTCACTTTCTCCTTTTATCCCTCATTTTCCGTCTCCATCTCTTTTCTCCTTCCTCTCTTTTTCTTTCCCTGTCCTCCTTCTCCAGTCTTTTTTTCCTAATTTATCTTTCGGCACCACTCTCCTCTCATTTTTGTTTTTTCTCCTCCTTCTCCTTTCATATTTTCTTCTCTTTCCATCTTTTTTCTCCCTCTCGCCCCTCTTCGTCTTTCTCTTCTGCCTCCTCTTTGCTCGTCTTTTTCCTTTTCTTTCTTCTCTCTATCTTTCAACATTTCCATCTCTTTCTATTCTTCCTTTCTTTCCTCTTTACTTCTCTCTTTCATTTACATCCTTCATTCATTATTTTACATTTTTCTTCTTCTCTTTCTCCATCCTTCTCTTCCCTCCATCCCTCTGTTTAACTCCATCAACATAGAGTTAAAGTGGGATCATCACAAGGTTATTAGAGTTTTGCATTTTTCATTAGTTGTTGTTTTTTTTTTTTAATTATATTTTGACTTTTTGTTTTCAGTTTTTTTAATGCTTAGTTTTAGTTCAGTTTTTATTAGTTTTATTTGTCAGGCAAGATTCAAAAAGGTCATAGAAAAATATTGTTTAATAAACTAATTACTAGTAAATATCTAGAAAAAAAAATACAAGAAAATGACCAGGAAATTACAGAAAATTACCAGAAAATTTGAAAAAAAAAAATTACAAGAAAATTCTTTTATAATTATTAAAAAAAAAAAAAAAACGTATATTTAAAATTTCAGGTCAGTGAGGCTGAAATGCTTAAACACTTTTTGTCTTTAGATCTGCTCACCAGAACGTGGCAAAGGGCTGGTTTCTTGTTTTTCCCTCTAGAATATGTTCACCATCTTTCTTTCATCTTTCAACCCCAAGTGTTACACACACACACACACACACACACACACACACACACACTCTCTCTCTCTCAGGTGGCTGGTCATTGTGCGGCTCCTCTGTCAGGCCTGGAGGTCGGGCAGCCACCTGCTGTGCTGCTCGGCTCGGCCCCCCCAGGTGGAGCCGGCCGGCGGCGGCTGTCCTCGGGCCCCGGAGCCGAGGTTAGACCCACTCAGGGGCCAGATGTTGGCCTCTCGCTGCTCATCAGACATCGGAGAGGCTCCTGCCTGCGCGTTCAGCTGCTCAGCACTGCGACCTGTAAATTAACTTAAAGGCATTCGAATGCGGTGATGTGTTCATCCGTCTAGTCTCAGCCAAGTTTTAGTGGCCCCTGATGGTCTGAGGACTACGGTGGCCCTGAGAGCTCAATGCAAAACAAATGCAGTGCAAACCCAGACAGGATCCTGCGGTTCACCGGCCATGGTAAGTCAGAGCTGTGTTTGTCTTTATCCAGCTAGCTAATGTTAACGTGTCCTGAGGGCAGCCTTCAGCGATGAGCAGATCACTGTGATGGATGGAAGGATAAATGTGTTCAGAGGTTACAGCGCCACCATCTGACCTCTCCTGAAAACACTTGAGGTTTTTTTTTTTAAATAAGAGGTGAGGATGGAGTCCAACATCTGGTCTCAGTCTGGGGAAGCCAGGAAAAGGGGATTTTACCCAAAACACTGGAATATTCCTTTAACCATGACCTTGTCCTGACCTCAGCCAAGTAGTTTAGCTGGATAACGTGAACGTTAGCTAATGTGAACATCATGAAACAAATTCATGTGCATGTACACAAATCTGTGGTTTAAATGTCTGTTTGACAACCTGCAGTGATGCTGGCCTCCACGTCAACACACCAGCAGCAGGGGGCGCCGCGCTCACGAGAACAGCTGGGCTTACCCTGAAAACCTGAGTGCAGCTCTGTCCCAGGACGGGGAGGGGCAGGTGGGTCACACCTGGACTGTGTAACATGCAGGTGTGAACACAGGTGAGGACAGACGAAGCCATGCCTGCCACTGTGTGTGTGTGTGTGTGTGTGTGTGTGTGTGTGTGTGTGAGTGTGTCCATGAATCTGTCTGTGTGTGCCTGTGTCAGTGCATGTGCCAGTGTGGGTGCATGTGTGTGTGTGTGTGTGTGTGTATCCATTACGTTAACACGCTCAGACTGGCGTGTGATTTATTCTGACTAAAGCAAAACAACATCAGAACCAATCAGTGACTCATCAGTCAGGAAAACAAACAAACAAACAAACAAACAAACAAACAGCAGTTTGCAGCGGCTGGTCCCTCTGCCTGCAGAAACACCAGCACAGCCTGCAGGCTGCCCAAGTGCCCATGGGCACGCTCAGCTTTATTTCTCCCAAAAACACGGGGAAAAGGCGATGAGCAACAACAAGAAATGACCCCCAAATTAGCAGGAAATTCATAAACATTTACAAGAAAATGACCTGAAACGTAGCAACAAAAAAAGAATAAGGAAAAGAAAAAAAAAAAAAAAAACAAGTAAATGACCTGAAAATTTGCCAAACAACAACAACAAAAAAACATTTTTCCTGTAACCTAACTTTAAATAGCCTACATAAATGTAACAATTGAACATGTAGTTTTCTGAACATTTTTCTAACAAATAATTTTCTAACAGTGGACGTATACGTTTTATGAATTATGAAATACATGGAAGTCAATGAGGCCCCATTCACTCCCATTGTATTTATAAATCAGCCTCTGTGTACAGCAGAACCTCCGTTCAGATTTCTAAATGCTCGGTGTGACACACTGAGCAGACATGCACACTCTCATAATGATGACATATATGGTTTATGAGTTTTGAAACACATGGAAGTCAATGAAGCCCCATTGAGTCCCATTGTATTTATAATTCAGCCTCCGTGCACAGGAGAGAGTACATATATGGGAGCATGTTACAGCACTGTGCTAGATTAATTAGCAAGTGATGTGTTTAGTGATTAGGTGCTTCTGTACCACGTGTTCAACTCTACATAAAGAAATAACAGTGAAGAATGAAGTGCTTTAAGATGAGATAACAGGCAAAACAGCTGCAGCAATGTGTATTTTTTACCGGCTCAAGAGGGGATAGGTTAGTTGTTGTTGTTTTTTTACCGTTGTCGTTCCATTGTGAGCAGATTCCACTTCCTGTCGGGTGTGGTCGCACCGCGCGGCGTGTCGCGCAGGATGCAGGTCACATGGTGGAACTGGGTCTGTGTGTCTGGGTCGGGGTTAATGTGCACATCCAATCCAATCACATTTATGAATGAAGGGTTTTAAATGAACACAAAGTGCGGGGCATTGGCAGCTTTACAGTGTGAACATAATCCGAGGCTCAGGTCAGCCGAACAAACAGGTTACAGCCACACTCTGTCGACTCTCTGTCCTGGTTCCAGCTGCTCTGAAACAACATCCTGCTTTTTTCTGAATGTTTGGCCCGTTTACTACAACTGCAACATGTGAGCAGCCGCCTTATAATGTTCTGCTTCTGCGGCGAACAAAGTCCTCAACATTCAGAAACCACACAGCTGATAATTGGCTGTGGAAAGCAAAACGTTTCCCCGCTTAGGGACTATTTTCCCTGGCGGAGGAGGAGGAGGGAGCATTTCAGTTTGAAAAAGAAGTCCTAAAACACAACAGTGCTGCTGCTTTTAGGAAAACTCATGTGAAGGACTTTATTCATGAGCCACAAGATCCTGGAAAATTATAAAGTTTGGTTGCAATCAGATTTTACATTTCTAGCCGCTGACGTCTCGTTTTCAGAGCGCGTTGTTGTGTGTTGTCGTCCTGCAGTGCCGATGTGCAGATCAAAAACACACCAATGACACTAAGATCACCACGGTGTGTTTGTGCGGATTCAACATATTTGTGCATCATCAGCCTCCTCTTAGCGTGTTCATTCTTGTGCACTTTAACAGCATGTTGTGCAGTGCAAAAACACGCTGACGCTCAGGGTCCACCTCAGCAGCTCGGCCATAACTTCTGCCTTTAAACAAAGTTTATCATGTTCAGTTTGTGTTGACATTGTGCAGAATGTGTCACTTTAATTCTGTGTTTATCACTGAGGTTGTAGTTTGCAGAGGTTTTGTACTGGATTATATTATACTGAGAGGTGTTTCCGATTTTTTGTCCTCCTGTATTGGTACACAATGAGCGGGGACAGAATAGTGGTCAGTCAGTAGCCTAAAGTGCAGTCCAGTCCAACAGCAGCACTAACTATGAGCTCAATGCCAAACACAGAAGTGAATGAACACCTCTGTTACCGTGACAACAAGACAAGCTGAGCATTATAGTCGGCAGGAGAGGAAACTTTATAGCAGAACAGCTGGATTAGATTAGACTGTACAGGTGGAGCTGATGAAGTGGACACTGAGTGTGTGTAACTGAATGTGTCCTTGAAATATCCTGGAAAATGATTCTGATCTGATTCTGTGTTTTTATTGTTGGATACATTTTATCGTCTGTTTTGTGTGTACTGCCACAGAGAAATAACATTTTGCTGTACAGCTGTGCAGTGACAATAAAGGAATTGAATTGAATTGAATTTTCTTGATGATTTCCTCCTTCTCCTGGAAGACTCACTTGAACAGATGACTCCTCTGCCCACGGCCCCTCAACAGTCAAATGTTATGCAAACTTCAAACTTCATGTCCTGCAGCCCTGCTGTAATACCTAATAATATAATATATTAATATAAGAATAATTATATAATACAATATCCCTCTCTGCAGGATCCTCTGGGCTTAAAGGATAAAGAGCAGAGTCTCAGAGTCACAGAGAGCAGCTGTACTGCCACCTGCTGGAGAGGAGCAGACATCACCACTGAGGGGCGTGTGTGTGTGTGTGTGTGTGTGTGTGTGTGTGTGTGTGTGTGTGTGTGTGTTGTTTGAGAAACCCTGCAGAACTTTTTCATGCTGACTCTCAACAAGCCAGATATGATGACATGAAAATAATAATTTGCTCTGTGTTCAATATTTAAGGATAGATAGATAGATAGATAGATAGATAGATAGATAGATAGATAGATAGATAGATAGATAGATAGATAGATAGATAGATAGACTTTATTGTCCACCTTAGCTGAAAATTGTCTTTGGCCTCTCCAAGGCATCAAATCACACACAAGCAAACTGACACAGAGCAAATCATTAAAACACTCCACAACATACAATACAATGACCACCGGCACTGCAGCACACCCTGCTTTTTCTGTAATGGCGAAAAAAAATAAAAATTAAAAATTAAAAACTTTCTCTCAGCACTCCCATCTCTGACTGACTTCCAGTGTCCCTGACAGTGACAAGAAGGTAAATTGTGCAAATGGACATGAAACTGCAGCAGCAGATGAGAGTATCACAACCCACAGAGAAGAGGTGATGGTGACGTCGTATTCAGAGCTTGTATGTCATGTGGAATAAAAGATTTCTTATAAATGTTCCGGCCTGCCTTTGGAGCCCTGAATCTGCAGCCCGATGGGAGCAGTTCAAACTCTGAACTCAAAGAGTGTGAAGCATCTTCAGGTATCTCTCTGGCCTCTGGACTACTGCTTCGTAAAACACTTCACAGAGTTGCTGTTGTGGCTTCCCAACCACCTTCGCTGCAGTGTTAACACTTTTGGAGAGCCTATTTTTATGCTCCACACTCAAATTGCCAAACCAAGCTGATGTATTTATGCGTCGGACTCGAACGCTGATGAATTAATTCAATGTGGTGAAATTAAAACGATGCTCTCTCACACTCTCTCATACATTTTTTATTGTACTGCAACAATATCTATAGAACTAAAACACAGGGGAAGTTAAGCGGACCCGTACAGGCCCCTCAAGGACCCCTGAGGGGCCCCAGACCCCACTTTGAAAACCATTGCACTAAGGCCACGGACAAAGAGAGGAAGGTGTAGGCATACTTTTTCCCCCTAATTTCTGTAGTTATTGTTGTAATATTTTGTAGGATTAATGCACATTTTTAGACATAACGCGCATACTTTTTTTTTAAATTTATAAGCACATATTTTTTATATTTATTGTTTCTTTTTTAATTCTTTAATTTAATTCTTCTCTTGAGAATTTGAGCAACTGGTTTCTGATTCTGGTTCGGGAAAGAAGGGAAACGATGAGTATAACAACAAAATCATTGTAATTAGTAGCAGTAGTCGTATTATTATTATTATTATTATTATTATTGTTGTTGTTGTTGTTGTTGTTATTATTATTATTATTATTATTATTGTTGTTGTTGTTGTTATGTTAGTAAAAGTAGTCGTAGTAGCAGTGGTAGTAGTTGTATTAGTAGTAGTAGTAGTAGTAGTAGTAGTAGTAGTAGTAGTAGTAGTAGTATTACATCATACCGTAAGACTACATTTCCAAAGTTGCAGTACTCATACCGGAAATGCGTCATCACGCATGACCTTGTCTCTCTTCTTCACTTGACGTTAACGTTTTGCAAGAAGGCAAGCATGGCGAATAAAGAGCCCGGCGTAAGTGTTTCTGTTTCCTAACGTTTTAAACGAAACGCTGGGACATTTCTGCCAGGTGTCGCTCCACCTGCTGAAACTGTCCCTGCTGTTTTTAATCCGCTTCCAGGTCTTTTTATTCAGCGTCACGCACGTGAGTCCAGCCTCGGGACCAGCGTGAGAGCTAACTGTTAGCAGCTCCGTGCTAGCGTCACCTGGACCAGCTGCAGGTCACAGTTAATGACATTAAATGTGGGAGCAATAATGAAGGTAATATACACTACTCACAAAAAGTTAGGGATATTTGGCTTTTGGGTGAAATTTATGAAAAATATAAAAAGTTCACGCTACAGTGATCATGAAAGTAGGGCATTTAAGTAGAAGCATACACTGGTGATTTCCTCATCTCAAACAATTTATTGAAACAAAAGCCAACAACAGTGGTGGATATACCACAACAAAAAATGTCAATGTCTCAATAACTTGTCATGTGCCCTTGAGCATCAATTACAGCTTGACAACGACGTCTCATGCTGTTCACAAGTCGACTTATTGTCTGCTGAGGCATGGCATCCCACTCTTCTTGAAGGGCGGCCCTCAGGACATTGAGGTTCTGGGGTACTGAGCTCCGAGCCTCTACACGGCCACTCAGCTGATCCCATAGGTTTTCTATGGGATTCAGGTCTGGAGAAAGTGCAGGCCACTCCATCTGAGGTACCCCAGTCTCCAGCAGCCGTTCCCTAATGATACGACCTCGATGAGCTGGAGCATCAAACACCTGATGTGAATTTTGCCGTTAAGCTCCTTGTTAGAGAACAGCAACTTGTGCAAAAAGTACTGAAACACTGAACAGTTGGACATGTGCATTCAAAAGTTTACAGAAGGTCACATTAAGTTCACCTGTAAAGGTTAGAATGCATTTTAGGTTCATCCTGAAATTTCACCCGAAAGCCGAATATCCCTAACTTTTTGTGAGTAGTGTATATGGAGTCAGCTTCACCTGTGGAGTGTGTGTTGAAGCTAATGTCGCTAACAGCGCTGCAGGGACAGGTGTTGGAGTCTCAGGTGAAGCTGCTGTGAGCATGGAGAGCAGACACTCTGCACGGCAGGTTTCATTTAAAGTTCAGTCAAATTAGACAAGTTGACGGCGTGTGGCTCATCGGCTGAATGCACAGACACTAGAAACTTTGCCTTTTAGTTGTTAGAAGTGGCTCTTCATTTCGGCGTATCGTTACATCACATCCACTCAGCATCTTCTTTTAAACAGGATGGCATTAACTCATACAAGTTTCGCCTGTAAATCCCACAGTCTGCTTCGTGTGAAATTAAAATCGTGTTTGGTGGGAAAATCTCTACGCCGAATTAAAGAGTAGATCCCATTTAATCCGAATGGCTCTTGCTTCATGCTCTCTCAGGTGTGTGTACCTGCCAGTAAGCCACGCCTTCTAAAAATGACTGCGCTTTACAGTGGAGGGTCGCAGCTCTCTCTCTCTCTCCATAACGAGAGAGAGAGAGGAGCGTTTTGGAGATCAGACTCCACTGTGATGGTCACTCAGTGTCTTATCTCATAACTGATTTTTTATTTATCAGCAACAAATGAAGCAAAGGCGTTAATGAGCTCCATGTGTGTTAATGAGAGATGGAACAGCAGCGCATTTCTTCACCTGATGTGTGTCTGTAGCATCAGCCTCTGGTACTGAGGTGTTATACTGATCCTGACATCATCATGTGTGTGTGTGTGTGTGTGTGTGTGCGCGTGCGTGTGCAGGGTTTTCTGCAGCAGCTGAGGCAGATCGCGGGCAGGATGTCCTCGGGGCCTCGGGGTGCAGGAATCGGGGTCAAACTGCTGATCGGTGCTGGAGCTCTGGCCTATGGAGTGAAGGAGGCCACATACACAGGTAACAGCTACGTGCCTTTACTTTAAGTGTAAAGTGCTTTACAGATGAAACAGTTACAGAGATAAAGAGGGGAAATGACAGGATAGATATAAATATTCGTAACCGTACCAGTCAATTGATAATAAGAAACTTAATGAATAAACTTCTTAAATCTCACTTGTTCACCTTGGCCTTTGAATGAGTATTTCTACCTCTATTGGGTCTTTTATCTGTTATATTTCACTGTATCATTGTTTTTTTGTTATTGCTTTTTATTGTTTTTATTGCTTTTATTGTTTTTGCTCATTTTACTGTAAAGCACTTTGGGAGGCCATTGGCTGTTTTTAAATGTGCTGTATAAATAAAGCTGACATTGACATTGACATTGACAAGACAGAGCAGAGTCATCAAAGTGTGTAGCTCTTACAGTTGATGGTGGTTTCGTCCGGCCTGCTCACACACACTTTCACACAAGCCTCAGTAAATAAAATGTGAATTAGAAGAGTGCAGGTCTCCAGGCGTACCTTCCCTTCCCTTCTCTGGCGCTTGGACTTAATCAACAAACCATCCATGTTTTTTTGCACACCAGGAGAGGGGAAAATACGGAGGCACTGCCTGCGTATCTGCCCGTCAGTCAGCTGTGGTATAAAACAGGGTTTTCAAAGGTTCTGATTCACCACAACCACGAGACGTTCTTAACCATACAGTCATAACTGTGCACAGAAAATATCAGGCTCATAGGCCCGGTAGTGTGTGAGATTATCTGTGGATGGATACACACACACACAAACAGAAAACAACACTGTTTTCTCTGCCATTACAAGGCTTTTGTACAGCACCCAGATCAGTTCAAATATAGGGAAATTTAATTCTGAGGACAAAAGATTTTTTTTTTCATATGCAGCACTAAAGCTAAAAAAATCTAGCCAAAGAAAAGGATTTCCTTATCCTAGTGTGAACGTGAAACCAGAGTCAGGTCGGCTCTGGCTTCAGATGAAGGAGGGAGAGAGAGAGAGAGAAGCAGTGGTCGAGCGAGCTAGACAGTGAATGAAGAGAGGGAGTGGCAGTAGCAAGAACAAACTTTTTTTTTTAATGTTTTTAATCACCATAAGATTTGCAAGATTAGGAGCACACACACACACACACACACAACCAAGCGCACAATCCCCTCCTGGCTACCAACCGGTGGAGATAATTATGTGTGTTTCCATCAGGTGGCTGAGTTGCATAAATACAGCTGCCGAGTGTAAAACAGAAGCCAGACGCGTCACCATCACTGTTACAAATCGTCATGTTGGGGAAATTACAGACATATTAACTGTATTTATTGTGTTTTTCTAATTAATTTGATTTTAATTTGTATAAAATTAAGACTTGGATGGAATTGCAGCCACAAATGTTCGTCTGGGCTTGAAGCCTGTGACCTTTGACCTCCTTACTGTTGGTAAACAGATCAGGTAATTGGACTTAGAGACCAGAAACATGTGAGTGATTCCTGCTGTCTGTGTGTGTGTGTGTGTGTGTGTGTGTGTGCAGTTGAAGGCGGCCAGCGGGCGATCATCTTCAACAGGATCGGAGGGATCCAGCAGGACACAGTTCTGGCGGAGGGGCTGCACTTCAGGTGGGACACATCAGATAATCAATCGGCCTCGAGGATCTGATCAGGCCTGCAGATAAACATCACCAGTGTCAGTTAATCTGTCAGTTGTTTTTTGAATTAATGGATTAATTAACTAACCCTAAGTCCCAAAGTGACGGCTTAGTCTGACCAGCAGCCAAAAACCCAAAGTATAAATTATATAAAGATATGAACAGAGGAAATGAAGACAGTGAAGCTGGATTCAGTGTCTAACTTGCATTAATATATTTATTTAGCAGAGTTTCAGTGGCAGATGGTTTGTAAGAGTGAGCGGCCGATGTAAACAGGGAGCAGTTCTCTCGTTTCTTTGTTTGGTAAAACGCTGTGAGTCGGGGTTTCTCTGCTGCAGTGACAACCAGGTGACGTTCACATTCACCCCCTCTGTGTTGAGCTCAGGGAAAGTAAAGGAACTATTAACTGATAACTGGGGGTGTGTGATATTTGCTAAGATAATCTATTAATTGTTTTAATTATGTGCGAAATGACAAACTCAACTATGGCGCTCATTCTGCAAAAAACAGTCAGAACACGCCTCTCAGAGTCCACACACTTTGACTGCAGGTGTTCAGGCCAGGTGGGACGGTCGACTGCACGGTGAACACGTGTTCTCTCAGGCCGGTGCAGCTTCCTGCAGGGCTCGAGCTAAAATGAGAGAACAAACACAAACATGCCACCAGCCTCGGAGTCCACCTGGTCAGGTTTACCTGCTGGATGTGGATCAGCCTCGCTCACACGGAGGCGGTCCGGCTTTGAAAAAGACAGATGTTGCTCATGTTGCTGATCTGCAGACGGTGTCGGAAAGCAGTTGTTGTAAAAAAACAGCTTCACTTCTGACTCGTTTCACCGTCTGCAAGTCAACCAGCACACAGAACATGAGGAATATGAGAAGCCTCAGGAGTCAGCGGCCGACCAGCTGAGGCAAAACAAAACACACTCAGTTTGGCTTGCTCTGGTGATATCAGTGTGTCTGTGTTGTATTAAATTGAATGAGTCAGTTTCATGTTAATACAAAAGACCTGTTTCTTAAATTAGTTGTTTTTATTAACAGCCAATCATCAGCTATTATCAGTGACAACATCTAATATACTATTAACAAGAGCAAGCCAGTACAATACGAGGCTTTTACAAACACATTTTTTAGTTTTTTTTTTTTTTTTAACACATTTTTTGGGATGCAAAATATCATTATCAATATTGTTACTGGCAAATCCCCTAAAATATCAAGATACTGTTCTTTGTCAGTTTGTAAAAAATAACAAAAACAGAGAGATCAAACCGGGAATACATGGCAGTTAATCATGATTCATTTGGATCTTGATTGAATTGAATCGTGAGATCTCTGGTGATTCTGAAGGCAGCGCTGGTGGTGATCCTGTCATGTTGTGCTGTTTCCTCAGGGTCCCCTGGTTCCAGTATCCCATCATCTACGACATCAGAGCCCGGCCCCGGAAGATCTCCTCGCTCACCGGAAGCAAAGGTGAGGCGCCGAGCCCCTGGGAAACCCCGTAGCCCCTGAGCGTGAGAGCTGCTGCGTGGCCTTGAACAGACTCGGTGTCTGTATTCAGACGTCGCAGCAAACACGTCACTTCCTGTGGAAAACTGTCACCTCCATGATGTCTAACGTTGATCAGAGTCACAAACCTTCAGCTCCACACCTGATGTTTCCATGTCAAAACACTGAATTACTAAATGAGAATGAGTGTGTGGACGATAACGAGACCAGAGTCATACTGTTTTAATAATTCTGTAATGCTGGTGTCTGGGTTTTTACATCAAATCCATGCTGCTGTCTCACTCGTCGCCCCAGTGATGTTTTTCATTCAATTTGATTTATTCATTCTTTTTTTGTTTTTTTTATTTCTATTTATTTTTTTATTCTTATATGTGCTACATTTTAACCCTTTGAACCCTGGGTAGATTCATTTCATTTCTTTCAAAAACACGGAGAAAAGGCATTGAGCACCTGAACAAGAAATGAGCAAAAAAAAACAAAAAAAAAACCAAGAAAATTACCTGAAGGTTAGCCAGAACCAGAATGTTTTTCCTGTACCGTAATTTCAATTATATAATTATAACATATATAGATAATAGTTCTATGGACACTTTTCCTCGTTTTCTAATAACTTTGTAATATTTTTCTCTTTTTTCTTTGTGTGTTTTTACAATTTTCTAACAATTTTTTTTAGCTATTATCCATTTTCTTGTAACCTTTTAATAACTTATTGCAGATTTTCAGGTCACGTCTTGCCTATTTGCTCACCTCCTTATTTTCCCGTGTTTTTGACAGAAATCAAGTTACCTTGCTCAGGTTTCAAAGGGACAGAAACGGTGTTCAGGGTTTCAGAGGGTTACTCTCCTCTCCCCGGCCGGTGTGTTTAACTCTGGCTGTGTGTGTGTTTAACTCTGGCTGTGTGTGTGTGTTTAACTCTGGCTGTGTGTGTGTGTTTAACTCTGGCTGTGTGTGGCCCCTCAGACCTGCAGATGGTGAACATCGCTCTGCGGGTGCTGTCGCGGCCGCTGGCCTCCAACCTGCCGACCATGTACCAGCAGCTGGGGACGGACTACGACGAGCGCGTGCTGCCCTCCATCGTCAACGAGGTGCTGAAGAGCGTCGTGGCAAAGTTCAACGCCTCGCAGCTCATCACGCAGAGAGCGCAGGTACGCCGCCCGCCACGGGACAAACCGGCCGATACGCCCGCGTGTTTCTGTAAGACGTGCAGATGTAAACCAGGCACAGAACTCAGCAGTCTGTTGTTGTTTAGTCAATAGTCAGAATTTATTTATAGTGCATTTCATACTATAAAATGCAAGTAAATGAGCAACAAAATACAGGAGTAGTGGTGAATGCATGAACTATGAAAGCCTGAGTCCAGATTTTTTTCTCATGTGTTTTTACTCTTCTTAGAGAATGAACACTTTTGTGAGTCTCCATACTTCTTTAAGGATGCAGGACTGGTGTTACCATGTCATCATACTAGTATTAACATGTTTTCAGCAACAAGAACTGACAGTCTCTGCATAAACCTCAATGGAGGGGAGCAGCAGAGAGCATTCTAACAGCTGATATGCAATTCCACCATAGAAACCACTGCATTTAGTCACCGCTGTGTGCCAAAGGGTTAAGTAAAGCTTACAAATAATAAAATTATTAAAATCAGCAAAAATAAAACTGCACAAAAAAGTGTGGGCTCGTACTGAAAGCCCTCAGGACAAACTGCTGTAAAGATAAACAGGTGAGTTCACTCAGAGGACCAGGACAGATTATTCACACATTAATCTGACAGAGCCACCGTGAAGGACACATCACCTGAAGCTCAGGTGTCGTGCAGCACACACGGTGTGTTTTACCTGCTGATGCATTTAGCCTGGGACTGCCCAGTTAAAGAAACAGTTCACTCAAAATGCTAAAAAAAAAAAAAAAAAGATACTAAAACATTCCCACTCCTTCCTGGGTCGCTCTGTCCAGACGGTTTCTGTGGGATTTGGTGAGGTTCTGGGGGTTTTGAGTAATCGGAGTAAACGTGTTCCCCAATTTCATGCTTTAACCTCGTTACTCAAAATAATCTGGTTTCTGCTGAGTAAGTAAACAGAGTGTGTGTTTCCATCAGCAGTGAGGTGTGTGTGTGTGTGTGTGTGTGTGTGTGAGGAGGCAGCACGTCCTAAAAATGTCCTAAAACTCAAACTTATAAATATTAGTCCTTAAAAGTCATTAAATAGTCCCAAATATGAACTTATGAACTCTTGATGTCAACATAAAATTTTAATATAATAAATCGAGCAATTCCTTTTTGTCAGAGTCAGTCAAACTCTCGGAGTCATCAACATTTTTGATGTGACTGAAGTTAATCGTGCCGTTACACTGACCTGCAGGGAAATTTAAACCCAGCTCTCTTCATTCTGACATGAAGGGAGGAATCCAAGAAACCCTTTGTGCTCACCTGTCCCACCTGGGCTTTAAAAAAAGTCCTGGTTAGGTTTATTACAGCAGCAGATTCTCTCTAACCAGGAGGAGACTGTTAAAATAATAGTTCATGAGATCAGTTAGGACCAAATGTTTATTACTTACCTTCAGTGCTGATTTGAATAAAAAAGATGATTTGTCCAGTTAAGTCTTACTACTTCATTAAAACGTTCTTTAAAAGTCCTTAAAAAGCATTAAATGTCTCTGTCTGATCCCTGCGGACGCTCTGTGCAGGTGAGGTCTGACCAGCTCTCGCTTTCTCCCAGAATTCAGTTCTGTGGTTCAGTAAAGACTCACTGCCACCTGCTGTGTGTCCTTATCACACCTCCAGCTCCGGGTTTGTCTCCCTCTTGTGGCTGAACAGCAAACACAGCTTGAAAAATACACTTCCAGTTTCAAACTCTGTTGCACAAAAAAAAAACAGAGGAAAGAAGCTCTGAGCGATGTGGAGTCATCAGAGGAGCTCATCAGTGCAGCTGCATGATCATATCAGTACGTTTGCTTTAAAATGAAATATGGGTGTTGGTGCTAAATTAATTTTTTGACAAGATGACATGCAGCTTCGTCTCAGGAAGCGTCATCCATCCTGTTTCAGCAAGAAAATGTTATTTCAAAATAAATCTGGCATGTTTTCCATGACCTCAGGCGAGGTCGTTTTCTTATTTTGCCTAATGAATGTGTACATTTATTGTATTTATATCTGCATCTGCCAGTGCACCTTCACAATAAGATTGACTGGAGATTATTGGAAATCGGCAGAAAATCCAACATGGTGCCTCCCTGGTGATTAGCCGTGCTGTAATTTCAGTTCTAGTGGAAACTGAAGTGTGTGTTTTGGTCACCTGGTGCTCCAGCTGATGGGAACCTCGGTCCTGGTGTTAGATTGACTGTAACAAACCTTCCTTCATGTTGAGGAGCTCAGTGCTGCAGGTGTGACTACAGGTCAGTTAATCATTGTGGAGCTTCAGTTACAGGTAAATAACCCTGGAGCTGTGAGGCGCTGCGCTCCGGCCACATGTCGGGAAGCGTTTGTTTGCTCTGGTTTGTTGGCAGCTTCTCAGAAAATAACAGGTTCAGTTTCTGGTCTAAACATTTAGCCGGCAGACTGTCCTTCAACTCCCCGCCCTGCTGAAGTGTCCTTGAGCCAAACAAGGACACTTCCTTACTGGCTGCTGACCTCTGACCTCTCCCTGTGGAGGAGGCAGGAGGACTTTCTCTAAAAAGATGAACAGAGAAGCAAATCATTAATGGAGACGTGCAGAGGTCCAGCAGTGTGTCGTCTGAACACTGAAACTAATACAAACTCAGCTAAAACTAAACACTTTCAAGAAATAAAACAAAACTAATCCAGAAAAACTGCTTTAAAAATGAATTACAACTGAACTGAAATTGAAAACAAAATGTCAAAATGATATAAAAATAAAAACAAATGAAAAATTCAAAACGATAATGACCCTGATGGATACAAATACAGTCCAATACTGTGGGTTACGGTTCCTTTAGTGACGAAGCTCGAATCAGTTCACCAGGATGAGACGCTTCACTTCAGGAGCTCCTCTGTCAGACACACAGTTTGTTATCATACCTTCATTTAAATAGAAAAAGATCAACGTCAGAGTACAAATAATGTTGTTCGGTGTTGGTGTAACTAAAAGACTTTCATGTCAAACGACACGATGATGATGTCATGAACCGCCAGGATGTCATTGGCTGATCGAGGTGCCACGTAGATTTGATGCTGTTCTCGTGTTTGTTTTGTGCCTAAAACATTAAAAAAACATTATTTGAAACATTAAAACAAGAGATGCCACACCAAATATTATCAACTGATGTTATTAACACTTTGTGTGTGTGTGTGTGTGTGTGTGTGTCCAGGTGTCGCTGCTGATCCGCAGGGAGCTGTTCGAACGCGCCAAAGACTTCAACATCATCCTGGACGACGTCGCCATCACCGAGCTGAGCTTCAGCCGCGAGTACACGGCCGCCGTGGAGGCCAAGCAAGTCGGTAAGGAGACGCCGTGTGTGTGTGTGTGTGTGTGTGTGTGTGTGTGTGTGAGGAGACGCAGTGTGTAACCGGGTGTCTACACATCCTTCAGAAATCTTAAATGCCTCCAATTCAGTTGTTAAAATAAATGGTTTTAAATTTGACATCAACAGAAACTTGATGAACCACCAAACATAAAAAGTTTCTACTTTTCAAATAAAACAAAATAAAATGAAATAAAATAAAAGGCCTTCTGGTAAGATTGGTCATAGCATTATGTATAAACTATTTATTTCTGTATAAACTGAAATAAATCATGGCAGCAGCTGCTTTATGATGTTTTTGGCGTCTGGTGTCATTTCTCATATTTTCCACTAGAGGTGTGAATGTGATGTTTTTATCTCAAAAACATTTTCAGATCTTTCAAAACTACAAACTGCACCTTTAACAAAAACCCACAGTGTGCCCACTGTAACATCCACTAAAAAAATATTTTTTAATGTAAAAAATATATAAACATGTTTAAATGGTTTGACTGTTGTGTTTTAAATTATTGATAATGCAGTTTCCTGATGCAGAAAGCAGGACAGTGCTGAAGGGTTAAAGGCTTGAACTTTAACTCTGGTACCTGTAGACAGACAGCCGGTGCTGTCCTGTGTAAATCACACACACACACACACACACACACACACACACACACACACACACACACTGACAGTCTGGACTCAGTCGCTCAGGTCAGTGTTACTCTGTTTTCTGTTGCTGTCAGACTTATCAGCTGTTAATGTTTGACGTTTAGTTCACATCAGCAGGTTAGCAGGACCTGCAGGTGTGTTTCAGACTCACCTCATCGTCACAGGTCAGGGTCACAGATCACTGGGACGGCCTTCTGACCTCTGACCTCTGATCCTGCTCTGGGTGAAACTGTGGGGAACAATGGATTTTGACGTGGGCTGTTGAAGTTCACGTGTCAACACATTAAATCATTAAATTGAGGATTTTAACATGTTATTGAAAAGTTACTACCAGTCAACGCAGAGTTCAGCTGAACAACAGCTGCTGGACATCCTAAACACTGCGAATGCATTTTCTTCCTCCTCATGTTTTCTGAATTCATTCATATCCTGTGAGCCGGACGTGAGCTCACTGAGGAACCCCTCTGTGAAAGAGGCTGTAATGTCAGTATGGTTGTTACTTTACTGACTCTGTGTGTGTGTGTGTGTGTGTGTGTGTGTGTGTGTGTGTGTGTGTGTGTGTGTGTGTGTGTGTGTGTGTGTGTGTGTGTGTGTGTGTGTGTGTGTGTGCTCCTCCAGCCCAGCAGGAGGCACAGCGGGCTCAGTTCTACGTGGAGAAAGCAAAGCAGGACCAGAGACAGAAGATCATCCAGGCTGAGGGAGAGGCCCAGGCCGCCAAGATGGTGAGACTCCACAGAAACTTCAGACTCTGATTCAGACTCTGATTCTGATTCTGATTCTGATTCAGGCTTACATTCAGGCTCAGATTCTGATTGATTCTGACTCAGACTAAGATTCAGATTCATACTCCAAATTCTGGTTCTGATTCAGACTTGGACTCGGACATGGACTCAGATTCCCTCCTCCAGATTTAGACTCTGAATCTGATTCAGATGCAGATTCGGACTCAGACTTCGACTCGGACTCAGATTCAGGCTCAGATTCTGGTTCGGACTCGGACTCAGATTTAGATTTAGATTTAGATTTAGATTTAGATTCTGACTCTGATTCGAACTCAGACTTTGACTTGGACTCTGATTCAGTTTCGGACTCAGACTTTGACTTGGACTCTGATTCAGTTTCGGACTCAGACTTTGACTTGGACTCGGACTTGGATTCAGATTCGGACTCAGACTTTGACTAGGACTCTGATGCAGATTTGGGCTCAGACTTGGACTTCGACTCGGACTCGGAATTTGATTCAGATTTGGGCTCGGACTTGGACTTGGACTTTGACTTGGACTCTGATTCAGATTCGGACTCAGACTACAACTTGGACTCGGATTCGAATTCAGACTTGGGTTAAGATTCCTTCAGTGATCCCACAGGAGGAAACTCTGTTGTCGCAGCAGCAAATGACAAAAATACAGACAAAAACATAACAAGGAAATCTAAGAAAATGAAAAAAAAAAAAAAAAAAAAGAACGTACACATCACAGCATCTACAGCGGCAAATCCAAAGCGGAACATTCCAGTAAGTTGATGGGTGTCAAGTTATCAGACACGCCGAAGACGACTGAAAACACGAGCAGCTGAAAACCGCCCGGACACACCAGCTCCAGCTCTGCTCCTGCAGTGGAGCCCGAGGCAGCGTGAAGTAAAAAGCCTTGAAGTTAATGTGTGTGTGATGTGAGGGCGTGTGAAGCCTCTGATGAAGCCTCTGATGAAGCCTCTGATGAAGCCGGCGCTCTGTAAACCTGTCACCTCATCAGCCAGCAGCTCGCCGCCCGCCAAAGAGCCGCAACTGTTTCCCTTTTGTGCCGTCAGTCATTGTGCAAGAGAGGGTGTGACCAGAGGATTTAGGAATGAGGCTGAGGTTGTTGAGGTTTGGCGTGTCGGCAGAGGCCTGGAGCTTCAGCTGATGCAGGGCGGCTTCTAACACATTTTTGTTTGTTTGTTTGCATTTCAGACAAAAATTCAGTAATAACAGCTTTGATTATCTGGAACTTGTTCTTGTATGAAAGTTGATGATTTTTTTTTTAACTCGTTTCCTCGTTAGTGTTCGTCAGCAGAACTAACAGTGGTTGTGTAACGCATGACTGGTTTTACCGGTCTGCAGCTCTCCACACGAGCAGAAAAATCGTTTGGTATTTCAAAGGGGTTATGCAGCGTAACGGTTCAAGAAACCCACGGTTCGGTTCGTATCGCGGTTTTTAGGTCATGATCTTGGCTTTGGCTGGGTTTGTTTCACCCGTTAGGGAGAATGTGTTTGGTCTAATGTGCAGCAGTAATATATTCTTTAATTCAGAGATCTGGGATGCCAACATGAACTCAACAAATATCCTTTCACAGGCAAAAGTGCTGCTCAGACTGTTGAAAACAAACTTAAATATACGTTCAGTGTTTTCATTAACTCATCAGTCATGGCTCGGTGAGCGGTTTATTTTTTACGGTTCGGTTTTACTCCTGAACTTCACGTTTACTTTATTAGGGAATTCCTCAAAAGTGTGGAAAGCACCAGAAAGAGCCTCCCCAGCGGCCGCAGCTTTAAATCTGCTGCCGGTCGCCTTGTGATTCCTGTATGTGCAGAAACTCTGAGCCTCAAAGTGAAATGAAGGGATTGTCATCACATATTTTCCCGCTCGGTCACCTGCACCTGAGCGCCGTTTGGAAAACGCCTCGCCGCGGCTTTCGCACAGGAGCAGAGGCTGCGAGCTGACGCCACATGCAGATCTGTGTTAATAGTTTGTGGCGTGTGTGTGGGAGCCGTGATGATGCCTGTGTCATGAGTCAGCGGGCGGATCAGACCGGACCGACCTGCCGCCGCCGCCCGCCTCGGGGCTCCTCGCCCGCTCGCCGCTTTGTCCTCCACCTGCCACTGTGTTCAGGTGTATTCATTAGTCACTGTAACAGTTGGTTCTTTTCTCTCTCTCTCTCTCTCTCTGTGTGTGTGTGTGTGTGTGTGTGTGTGTGTGTGTGTGTGTGTGTGTTTGCAGCTGGGCGAGGCCATCACCAAGAACCCAGGCTACCTGAAGCTCAGGAAGATCCGGGCGGCGCAGAACATCGCCAAGACGGTAATAAAACTATAACAATACTGAAGTCAAGAATCCAGCGGTTCTAGTTTTTATACAGTATCTGCAGCGCCGACTGAGCCCCACCCGGCCAGACACGCCGGTACACTGACCAAACTCACCCCCTGAGCCGCAAACTGCAACTAAATCCATGTATGAAGTGTTTCACCTTCAGGAAAGTGGAGAAGACAAATGCAAAAGGTGCGTTCGTGTTTTCAGACGAAGGCTGGAAACACATGGACACTAATTTGCAAGTCGCACTGGTTCTCCTAAATAACAAATTGTGTTTGCACAGTCTCCAAAACTGTTGGCAGAACGCGGCTGAGCGGCTTCACCGCGCAGACGGCTGAGCCTCCGTGACTCTGGAAACCACCTCAGTGTGTTTGTGGAGGCCAGGAGCCGCTCTGAGGGCCGACTGTTCAGACTGAGCGGCTGGTTTTCCCAGCACAGCAGCATCATATTGAATCTGTGATGCATGACCAGATATCGTCCACTAAGTTGGATATCGTAGTACTATGATTTTTTTCTGGTTTTAAAGGTGGGATTATAGTAAAGGGATGCAGTTTTCTGAATTTGGTCGTATTTTCTAAATGTTCTGTTGGTGTCTCTGCCCACGGGGTCATCATATCCAGATTACTATCATCTGGCCCTGTGGTCCCGCTGCCTGCCCATTTTAACACAAGAAACCTGTTTTTACTGACAGTTCTCATCGAATATTCTCTGTTTGTCTCTCAAACTGCAGTTCACATCAGATCAGGAGAAACCGGCTCACGTTAAACACGCCACGCTAAAAAACGTGGGGCCGTTTGAACATGAATGAGTTTAAAAAAAAAAAAACATCTTCTGACTGCCGTCACCGAGACGACACAGACTCAAAGTCGGCTTCATTTCTACAGCAGCTTCATGCAAACATGCAGCCCAAAGAGCCTCACATCACAAGATCAACAAAACACTGACAAATATATGATAAAATAAAAAATAAGATACAGAAATAGACAACAATAAAAATTGTGCTAAACTAAAACTTAAAACAATAAAAACTGTAAAATATTAAAAGCAAATAAGTCAATAAAATAAAATTTAAAAATAAACAATAGATAGTACAAATCCTGCAAGACTGAAAAGAACAATAAAAACTATAAAATGTCAAAAAAGTCAATAAAAAATAAACACAAGAGACAACAATAAATTGTGCTAAACTAAAAATTGCAACAATAAAATAAAACTATAAAATGATAAAAACAAATAAGTCAATAAAATAAGGGTAAAAGGATAAAAAATCAAATAAAAAAACAATGATTAAACTGGAAAACTGAGGCTTTAACATTTCTCCAAAATAAAAGGAAAATAAAAAAAATCAACAAAATATACAAAATAAAAGTCAAATAAAAGGCATCACATTATCAGACATTTAAATTCCATAATTTAATTTTCATTTTCATACATCAGCCAGTGACTCGTCGTGCATCCCTGCCCAACTTCCCTTTTCGGTTTTTTTTGTTCTGTTCAGTTTCACAAGAACAAAAAGCAAAAAATAGAGAAAAAACAGTCACAGATGTGATTTTTAAGTTTCACCCAGAGAGGATCAGGCTCACTGTGCTGGTGAATTTGTTTTCCACCACTAGGTGGCGCCATATGAACACTTCTGACACAAACTGAGAGCCAGGAGCAGAGGAGATGAACAAGCAGAATGTTCTGCATGAAGGTTCATTTAGTTCTCCTCACTTCTCTAACGTGACCTCTGACCTTTCACCTCCCGTTTGTTTGTTTGTTTTAATCAAACCGGCGGCGGCTCGATTATTTACCTCCTGGTTTTCAGTCTGAGTGTCGACACAGTCGGTCTCTTTGATGTTTTCTTTCTTCTGTTAAACTGAGAGATTTAAAGTGAAGCTGGAGGTAAAAGTGAGACTCTGCAAGGACGAGGTGAGAGCGTCGAGTTCAAACTAAAACAAGAGAAATGAGAAAATAAAGAATGCGACGCAGATTCCTCTCCTCTCTGGGAACAGAGACACAGTTTGTCTTTTTCTGAGGAAAATCTGTTATCAATGTGTTCTGTGGGATGGACGGACGTTTTGTGCTGCGACTCTGCAGCACCAACAAAAACCAAGACTTTAAATAATAATAATAATAATAATAATAATAATTTTTATTTAAAGGCGCCTTTCTTGACACTCAAGGTCGCTCAAGGTTGTTAAAACAAACAAACAAACAAAAAAGCCTCAACACAGTACACGTGCGTTAAAGCCACTCAGACACAGAAACTGGAGAGAAATGTGAAGATCTCAGCTGGTGGCGAGTCGGCAGCAGAGCCTTAACAAGTCACTCAGGTCACAGGAAGAAAAGCTGTCAGAAAATTAGAAAATAAAAGAAAAACATTTATAAAGTATTTATAGAAAATGTATCAAGTGTTTTAAATTATCATAAAATAACCCAAAAATCTGTGTAAACAAAAATAAATGAATGAAATAAATAAAAATAAATGTAAGTATATAAATGAATATATAATGAAATACATAAATAATGAAATAAATAAAAATGTAAACAAAAAAATAAGACAAAAAGAAATGTAACTTTGTCGAGAGGGACAGATCAAATCTTTCAAAATAAAAGCCCGCCCACAGGCTGCTGGGTTACGGTTCGTCTCAGAGACGCAGCAGGAAGCTCCGAAACACAAACCGCCTGGTAACAAGCTGCTCGCTCACAGTCACCGCTCAAATCCTGTTTTTCTGCAAACAAGCTAAAAAAATCATCCAGTGGGATGAGATAATCCCACCTGTTTCTGACGCTGATCGTCGTTTTTCCAGAATTTTCTTGATCCTCGTGGCTGATCTGTCTTGTTCTGCTTCATTTCAACACATTTACACTTTTTTTCCCAGAAAACAAAAAAATCCTGAAACAAGTGAAACAGCAGTGGAAACAGGTGGGATTATCTCATCCCACTGGCAGATTATTGACCTTGTTTGAAGAAAAATCTGAAAGCTGAACATGAGGCTGATTAGATGCAGAGTTTTGTCAGTGTCGTGAGCGCTGAGCCACCAAAAACCATCTCGACAAGACATTTGGTCTCAAGTGAAAAAAGTCCCTTTTTTCAGCTTCTGATGCAAAACCTGTTGCTTTAATGTTGCTGACAGAGTCTGAACACAACTGAGTAAAGTTTCCAGAATTTTCCTGAATCCAGTGTCATTTTCTTAATCCCAGTAGCTGCTCTGCCTTATTCTGTTGGGATTATCTCATGTCACTGATGGGTTTTTTTTTAACTTGTTGGAGGAAAAATAAGATTTGAAGACTGAATGATTTTTTTTTTTTAAGATGCAGGTTTTTATTTTTTCTGTCTGTACTTCCACATGTTATTTTCTGTGTGGGGGAGCGTGCCAGCTGCAGGCAGAAGAAGTGAAAACTAAAAAAAAAAAAAGAAAAAAGAAAAAACAACCCTAACGGGAGTGTTTGTGCACATTGGGTTTGGGTGATGACTTCATTTGCTGCCAGTGTCAGTCTCAGTGAATATCTGCTGTGTGTGTCACTTTGTCTCGCTAACAGGCTGAATTAGCTCTGTGTTGAAGTGCACACAGAGTTCCCATTGTTCTCAACGGGCAGAGCAGCCCAGGACCAAAGTTTCCACCTCGCCTCACTAACGCAACTCTGCCTGTGTGTGTGTGTGTGTGTGTGTGTGTGTTTCTCCGTGTGCCCTGCAGGTGGCGCAGTCCCAGAACAAAGTGTATCTGAGTGCAGACAACCTGGTGCTCAACCTGCAGGACAACAACAGCTTCAGCAAGTGAGTCCAGGGCTGTTCAAACGGGGGGGCTGGGGACACCCGGGGGGCCACGGGGGGGGCCTCCAGGGGGCCCTAAAGCCAAACGAGTCAGAGTTCAATTTCACTTTAATTTACTGGAAACTGTTTGAAAGCATAAAATGTTTGAGGGATCGAGTATGAACGCAGCGGAAAGGAACAGGAAACAACACCAAAATGAGCAGGAAATTAGTGAGTTCAGAAACCAGAAAATGACAAGAAAAAAAATCACAAAAAAATCAGAAATTTATGACAAAAAAATAGAAAATTAGTGAAACATTTATCAAGTATTTAGAATTAAATTAAAAGGAAATTAACCTAAAATAAACCCCAAAATTTGTTTACGTAAATAAATACATGCATAAATAAATAAAAAGTAAAGTAAGTAAAATGTGAAATTTTGTCTGGAGGGTTGAATTGAGTCCTTCAGAATAAAAGGCCTCCTGTGGTTAGGGTGTGCAGGGATAGGAGGTTCATCTCAGCAGGAAGCTTCACCACTCTCAACTCCTTTTCTTTCTTTCTCCTTTTCAGTTTGTTGAAGTAACAGGAAGTCGGCCGGCCAGACGCCGCTCCCTCTTCAGTCTGTCTCACCTCTGCAGCCTCCAGCCGCCCGACACCTTCACACGGGTTCTCCAACACACCGACGGGTTCTCCGACACACCGACGGGTTCTCCGACACACCGACGGGTTCTCCGACACGCCAGCAGGTTCTCCAACACGCCGAGGTTTCCCGGCGCTCCCGTTCTGAGCAGAAGCCGCCGTCTCATTCCAGCCTCGATCTGATCAGATTCTTCCTCAAACTGTTTTCTGGTCTGAATGAAGGATTTTCCTGCGTCCAGCCCGACGTCCACCTGTCTGTCTGTCCGCCTGTCTGTCTGCTCTGAGCATCAACCCAGAACCAAAACCTTTTTACATTCTTCTTTCCTTCCTTCCTTCCCTCCTTCCTGCTCAGCTGCCGGAGGTGAAGACATGAAGCTGCTGGTCCAGTCTCAGTTTTTTTTTTTTTTTTTTTTCTCTCAAATCTCAACATCATGATCATCGTTTCTGTTGGAGCCTGAACGCGCAGCAGCAGCAGCCGACCAGGCGGGTTTGTTCCAGTCAAACTCAGCAGCTCTTCATCGTCTTCAGTGGTTTACATCAATGACGTGTTTGTTGTTTTTATTTATTTCTACTGTTCTTTTTTTTTTCCTCACCGCTGGGTACAGATCATCTTGATTCATGAAATGCTTGTTGTGAAATAACAGAAGTCAGAATAAACAAAATAAATAAAATATCTAATACGTAATGTCCTGTTGGTAGGAAACCAGCGTTTTATTCTGGAAGGTTGATCCTGCCTCTCAGTGTTTCCTGTTGTCCCTGCTGAGCGTGAGCTGTGGCGGCTCCAGTCCACACTGACCCGGACAAATCACGAAAAGTCGTCTTTCCTCCTCGGTTCAGGCGGTCCGTCCGCACTCGAGCGCCTCCTGGCCGTCCCGCCAGCTGCAGCGTGTGGAGACACAGTTTGGCGTCGCGTCACAGCGCTGAAACCTGAAGACGCCTCTTTGTTTCTCCACTTTGCTCCTCACGCGCTCGATTGAGATTTTAGTGGCGGTGACGTGCGATGTCTGATTGTTTGATTCTAGATGAAATCAAAACAAATCAACATGGCGGGCGAAGAAAAACAAATATGCACACGCCTGTCAGGGAAGTGAAATCATTTTGTGTGTGTGTGTGTGTGGATGGACCTTCAGATAACTGCAGTTTGGGCAGAAAACCGTCTGACATGAAAACATCACTCAGATTTTTCTGGATCAGTGTGGACTCTGAGGAGCGAGGCCGGACTCGAGCCGAAGCTCAAACCGTGACTCAGCGGATCGGCTGCCGTCGAGTTTCGCTGGAACAAAAACCCGCAGACTCACTTCAGGGCTTTTCTTCTGCGTTTTGTTTTTCCGGTCACGATGCGGAAATCTGCAGGTTTCGATCGCGGCTCCAGGCTCGCTGGAATCGAACCCTGCAGATTTCCGTCAGCCGGTTTTGTCTGACAGAAACACGTTAAAGGAAGAAGCCGAAGCCGCGGCGGAAACTTCCAGAGCCGCGGCCCCGATGCAAACCTCAGCTTTGTGTTTTGTAAGAGTTTGACTGAGCCGCGCTAAACCTCCACGCTGAGTCACTCTCAGTTAATACCAGCGAGTATTTATGTCAAACACCTCGTACCATACAGCGCTCACACACACACACACACACACACACACACGCGTACACATTTCTCTGGAGGTTAAGTCTTTCTCTGTTTTTCTTTTTTTTTTTTTTTTACTGCAGTGTAATGTAAATGGCTTGTATGTCCTTTAACTCTGTCTGGGTTACGATGTCCTGATTGAAACACAATAGAGTTTGAATTCAGTAAATGCCTGGTGGTGTTTTTTTCCCTTGCCAAATTAGCACACACACTTTCTTAAATCCTGTGATGAAGTAATTTGTGGGCACGAACGTAAGCAGAGGAATCTGGAGCACAGTAATAAGCAGTGTTTATATATTTATATAAACACTTTAAAGCAGAGTTAAAATGCTAACAGTCAAGAAAAATAAAAGTCAGAAGACTGTAATACAGATGGAAATGAAGTAAAATTAATTAAAGTAATGACATCCATCAGTAAAGGAAAGGCAACTTTAACACAATGGGAAGTTAAAGTGCTGTATAAAGAGGATTGAAAGGCAAAGATAAGGTGAAGACGATTAAGGTAAGATAAATAATAAATCCTAAATAAATACTGACATAATCACTAAACCAAAGGCCTTTAAGAACAATAAGGTTTTAAGTGCAGATCTGAGCACAGCGAGGGGTCGGGGCCTCGATAACCATCTGGGATAAAAAACTACAACATGGAAACTTGAAGAGCAGCAAAAAAAAAAATAATAATAATAATAATGATAAAGATTGTTGAAGGCTTTTGTGATATTAAAAAAAACAAATGAATGAAAATGAATAAACTGTAAGAAAACATTTAAAGGATAACCAGACCCAGATCTGTGTTTTGGTGTAGATCAGCTGTTTGTGACATCACTAACCCCCAAAGAGCCGCAAGCCTGCTGCTCACCACCAGGGGGCAGCCTTCACAGGTTAGGATTTGGGGCTCAGTTACTCTTTAAAAAAAAAAATGTCCAAGTTTCTTCACCTGAAAGTGTCTTCGAGACTGAAGTCGACTACAAGTCCCACAATGCACTGCTTCAAGAAACAGCCGGCCGCAGAGCTTCAGATTCTTTGAGTTGACCTGATGCAGACGAGCTGCAGAGCACAGTCAGTGCACTTTGTTGCTTTACCCGGCGCCTTCACCGCAGTAACGATCACTGAGGCTCATGGGTAATGCAGTATTTAGTGACGTACTTTTGACAAACCGAACTGACAAAAGAATCATTTTTCCTCGTGATCCTCGCTCTGCCAGGTGACCCTCGCTCTGCCAGGTGATCCTCGCTCTGCCAGGTGATCCTCGCTCTGCCAGGTGAGCCGCCTCGCCGTTCCTGCAGGAAAACATTCCAAACTGTGTAAAAACAAAGCAGACACCTCGTCTTCCCGCGCTCTGCTCTCCGGTCTGGACCTGCCTGCGGTTGCCACGGCGCCTGGAGCCGTAACCAGAGCCAACACCGCAGGTTCACACTGTTTCCACCTGAGTGTCGCACCTGAGTGGACCTGAGCAGGTGAGCCCCCCCCCCTTTCCTGTCATCAGTCTGGGTCAAAATTAAAAAACAGACTATATAAAACAGTTGAAAAATATGTTTACAATACAAAGAAAGTCATAAAAAAATGTAAAGACCTGGAATTATGTAAAACCTTTTTCTAAAATGTTTGAAAAGCATGTATACAAATATATCAAATATATGGAAAATATATCTGCGCCTGTCTCCTTATGAAATAAACTTACTGTGTACAACGGCAAACCTGCAGGCTTTTGGTTTTTAAATCATACTTAGCCTTAATATAGGATTTAAAAGATTTTTTTCAACAGAACAGTGTACCTTGGATTTTATTCTTTAGTATTATTTATATTTTTATAATTATTTATATTTAATTTTGTTATTTTAAGTTAAGTATTCCAGTCATATTCTACATAGGAATTTCATTAATCAGGAGACAAATATATTTTGCATTAATCTAACCTCATTGGCCTGGTTGAGGGCCCGCGCAGCATTCCTACGTCCTCCTTTCTTCATGTAAAAGTATTAAAAATAGTGAATTTTCTGGGGGGAAAAAGTATCTTCACAGGCCAACTAGTTGGAGGCGAGAAAATGACTTTTGGTTTATGCCAAAGGAGGAGGGAGTTACTGTGACGGTGTCACTGGGCCGCTGTAGGGAGGAAAACAAATTACAGAGCCGGGGGAGGGGGGTAATACTTTTAGAGAAAAAAAAAAATTTACTTTTGAGACTAAAGTCAGAAATTTACAAGAAAAAAACTCAGATAGTCTCTGAAATTTACAAGAAAAAACTCAAAAAAAAAATTGTGAGATTATAAAGTCACAAATTTATGAGAAAAAAACTTGGAATAATAGTTTTTCTTCGACATAGTTTTTCCCTCCAGTGGCACCGATGTGCTGTCATAGAGTTGCAGTAGTCAAGACTCTACAAAATAAAAGCGTGGCCGTGAGTGTGTGAGGGCGCTGGTTTGAATGAATGAATGAATGAATGAATTTTTATTTAGAACATGTCTAAAAGAAAAAGAAAGAAAGAAAGAAAGAAATACTAAAACAAAAAGTGTATGTACATACATACATACATGCATACGTAAACAAAACAAAACAAAAACAAAATAATAATACAAGCATCATCATCAAATCATAATAAACACAAGTTCGAAACAGGAGTGGGAAGAAGTATGCACTTTTAAGGTTTAAGGTTCTGCTGTTTGTACTTGATAAAAAAAAATTCCCTAAAACCGTTCATGAGTTATTAAATGTGTAATTGGTTCATGTTGTGTTGACTGTCTCAGCTCGAGCAGCAGCTGCAGCCCCACCGCCGAGAAACAGCTGGAATCTGTGTGTGTGTGTGTGTGTGTGTGTGTGTGTGTGTGTGCTGTCTGTCTGATGTGAGGCTGGGGGGACGGCTCACAGTGTAATGTGATCTGGCTGACGGTCATACGGGACGGTATTCGGAGTGCAGAATACACAATGTGAAGGCATGCGGTCACATGGTCGCCGCCGTCCCGACACAGAGCGCCGTCTTCAGTCCCAGCAGCTGCAAAACGCCGCCGCCGCCGCCGCCGCTTATTGAATGAGCCGCAGTTATGCAGCCCGTCGCCACATTTTCTGTAATTTCTTCTCAAATCAGCTCAAATAAATCAGCGGCAGCACGCGCCTCGTGCAGGATACAGGCGGATTCTGTGCCAGAGTCTGTTTTGTTGCAGGAGAATCTGACCTTTGACCTCTGACCTCTGAGCTCTGAAGTCACTGTGGAGCGGAGAACAGAACCCAGACCTGCACATATACATCATCACAAAATCATTTTCCTTGTTTATTCATTTTATTTATTTAAAGAAAACTTTCACAGTGTATTAAGGCCACTGTAGGGAGAAAAATTATGGAGCCGGGGAGAAGTCGGGCGTAATATCCTCAGAAAAAAGTCAGTTTCTGAGATTAAAGTCATAAATTTATGAGGGAAAAACACAAAATTATGATGGGAAAAAAAACTTGAAAATGACTTATTTTCTTCTGAATCAGCCCAAGTCACAGCAACGTCTCTTCAGAGTCCAGATGCTGAGGAGGAGATTGGGGTTCTGGACTCAGACCAGCAGGATTACCTTCTGACTGGATCCCACAGGTGATATTCTCAGGATTAAAGGCTGAATAAACGGCTTCAGTCTAATGTGAACCGTTTCATGCTGAACATAATTCACTGTAGGCTACAGATATGATGTGCATTTCTAAAGTTAAAGTCAATTTTTTTATTTCTAATTTGGACTGAGTGTATTTGTCGTATTGTGAGTATTTATTGCACTGAGCTACTGGATGTGTAACTTCCTCTGGGATCGAGGGTCAAGCGAAGTGAGGACTGTTTAGAGTCAACTGACAAAATAAAACCTTGAAATAAGCAGGTGATGTGGAGTCTGTGGCTCTTCACTTAAAACAACCCTCAGCATGTTTTTGCATTCTGCACCTTTAGTGTCTGGGTTTTTAATCTGTTCTGATGAAGTGTGAAGGCTCTGAAAGTTCATGTTCATATCGTAGTGGAATGAATGGAAACCAGCAGCTGGAGGAGAGGGAGGAGGAGTGATGTGGCAGCTCTGAAACCCCACTGCTCGCTCTGGGAGGAGATCAGAGGAACGTGAAGGAGAGGAGACTCTGGACATGCAGAAGAACTGGAGCTTTAATAATCAGTTTATTTTGATCTTAATTTTAATTTGCAGGTCGAGGAGAATCAACAGGATAAAACGAGCTTCACGGATTTTCCAGGTGTGTGAAACTCTCCTGCAGCTCCACTCCTCTAAAAGATCACCGAATCACACCGAGTCACACACCGAGTCACACCGAGTCATACACTGAGCCACACCGAGTCACACCGAGCCACACCGAGCCACACACTGAGCCACACCGAGTCACACCGAGCCACATTGAGCCACACCGAATCACACCGAGTCACACCGAGTCACACACTGAGCCACACCGAGTCACATCGAGCCACACTGAGTCACACCGAGCCACACCGAGTCACACACCGGGTCACACACCGAGTCACACACCGGGTCACACCGAGCCACACCGAGTCACACACCGAGTCACACACCGGGTCACACACCGAGCCACACACTGAGCCACACCGAGTCACACCGAGCCACATTGAGCCACACCGAATCACACCGAGTCACACCGAGTCACACACTGAGCCACACCGAGTCACATCGAGCCACACTGAGTCACACCGAGCCACACCGAGTCACACACCGGGTCACACACCGAGCCACACCGAGTCACACCGAGCCGCGCCAAGCGACCTCGAGCCACACACTGAGTCACACCGAGCTACTCTAAGCCACACCAAGTCACACACTGAGCCACACCGAGTCACACCGAGTCATACACTGAGCCACACCGAGTCACACCGAGCCACACCGAGCCACACCCTGAGCCACACCGAGTCACACCGAGTCACACCGAGCCACATACTGAGTCACATCAAGTCGCACCGAGCCACATCGAGTCACACAGCGCAACACACCGAGCTGCGCCAAGCGACCTCGAGCCACACACTGAGTCACACCGAGCCACTCTAAGCCACACCGAGTCACACACTGAGCCACACCGAGTCACATACTGAGCCACATCGAGCCGCACCGAGCCACATTGAGCCACACCGAATCACACACTGAGCCACACCGAGTCACACCGAGCCACATTGAGCCACACCGAATCACACCGAGTCACACCGAGCCACACCGAGTCACATCGAGCCACACTGAGTCACACCGAGCCACACCGAGCCACACCGAGTCACACACCGAGTCACACACCAGGCCACACCGAGTCACGCCAAGCCACACCGAGTCACACCGAGTCACACACTGAGCCACATCAAGTCGCACCGAGCCACATCGAGCCACATCGAGTCACACACTGAGTCACACCGAGCCACTCTAAGCCACACCGAGTCACACACTGAGCCACACCGAGTCACACCGAGTCACATACTGAGCCACACCGAGCCACATACTGAGCCACACCGAGTCACACCGAGCCACATACTGAGTCACACCGAGTCACACACTGAGCCACATCGAGTCGCACCGAGCCACATCGAGCCACATCGAGTCACACAGCGCAACACACCGAGCCGCGCCAAGCGACCTCGAGCCACACACTGAGTCACACCGAGCTACTCTAAGCCACACCGAGTCACACACTGAGCCACACCGAGTCACACCGAGTCACATACTGAGCCACATCGAGCCGCACCGAGTCACACTGAGCCGCACCGAGTCACATACTGAGCCGCACCGAGCCACACCAAGTCACATCGAGCCACATACTGAGCCACACCGAGCCACACCGAGCCACATACTGAGCCACACCGAGCCACACCAAGTCACATACTGAGCCGCACCGAGCCACACCAAGCGACATCGAGCCACATCGAGCTACACCGAGTCACACCGAGCCACACCGAGCCGCACCGAGCCACACCGAGTCACACCGAGCCACACCGAGTCACACCGAGCCACATACTGAGCCACACCGAGCCACACCGAGTCACACCGAGCCACACCGAGCCACACCGAGCCACACCGAGCCACACCGAGCCACACCGAGTCACATCGAGCCACATACTGAGCCACACCGAGCCACACCGAGCCACACCGAGTCACACCGAGCCACATACTGAGCCACACCGAGTCACACCAAGTCACATACTGAGCCGCACCGAGCCACACCAAGTCACATACTGAGCCGCACCAAGCCACACCAAGTCACATACTGAGCCGCACCGAGCCACACCAAGCGACATCGAGCCACATCGAGCCACACCAACCACGCTGAGCCACAGCGAGCTGCTGTCTGCAGGAAACAGTCAGCTGGGGGGGGGGGCGGGGGGGGGGGGTATGTGGAAGTGGGCAGGAGCGAACACGCTGCTCAGTTTCTGTTGTGACTGATGAGTCGTCCTCTGCTCAGGGTTACAACAACAACAAAAAAAAAGAAAGAAAGAACAGGCGAAGGAAAGAGAGAGAGAAAGAAAAAAATGGCTGGTGTTATTTATAGCCGGGGCTGAGAGCCGAGTGGAGGGGAGGCTGCAGTGGCGACGATGGCAGAGCTGCAACTGGGGGGGGGGGTCCTATTGTGTGAGCAACACAAAGCAAAGCTCATGTTCGTCCATGTTGTGACAGACTGGCAGAGCTCTGTGCTGCTCCACACAACAAGGAGGAGAAGAAGAAGAAGAAGAAGAAGGAGGAGAAGGGGGGGGGGGGCAGCTTTTCTCTGTGCAGATTTAAATTACACAGGCTCTTTCACTGGGGGGAGGAGGGGGGGGGGGGGGGGGGGTAATGGTATAGCTGGGTGAATATTCATCAAGGGAAGGGGGCTGGGAGACCGAGGGAGCACACGATTGGCTGCCACGATCCACCCACACTAACCCTGCCAGCCAATCAGGAGCCGCTGCAGTGTTTGAATGATGCCAGAGAGAGAGAGAGAGAGAGAGAGAGAGAGAGAGAGAGAGGGCGGGGGAGTTTTAAAGGTGGAAAAAAAAAGAGCATAAGAAGATGAATGTTTGTGTGTGTGTCTGATCTGCAGCGGCTGCAGTTTGAAGCTGCACAGGAACCAGCCTGCAGGAGCGCAGGGCACCTTCCCGCCGCACTGCTGACACACACACACACACACACACTCTGAGAGAGAGAAAGAGAGAGAGAGAGAGGGAGAAAAGAGCCTGTTGTTTCGTGCAGGTTTGCTCTGACCTCGTTTTTGCTCCAGTTCATCAGCGCCTTTTAATCTTTGGCGGCTCGGCGCTGATCTGCAGAGCATGATTGCAAATTCGCTATTAACAGGAAGAGGATGGGGGGGGGGGGGGGGGGGGTTCTGCGGCTTTAGTGAGAAAAATCCCTCACACGCACATGCTAACACACACACACACGCACGCACGCTCAGGGCTCCACCCCTCCTCCCCCTCTCTGCGGTGCATAAACAAGGGCGGATTACCGTTCAGCTGGTCCATCGCCATGGAAACACTGACCTCACACTGTGACCGGCAATCTGCGCCGGTCGCCATGGCGATGCACCGGCGGCGGCGGAGCGGAGCTGCCGGCTGTCGTGGCGCAGCGCCGCAGTGCAACAACATGGCTGCTGCCCGGACGGAGGGGAGGACGCTGCAGCTCAGCCAGGCGCCGTGCGCGTGCGCGTGCGCGAGCATGCGCGCGCGTGTCTGTTACAACACATATGAAAATTGCATGATGTGTTGAAAGTGACACGAGGGAGGGAGTGGCACCTCTGCTGTCTGTTTGTATTCCTGTGGCTCTGAGCCTCATGAAGCAGCAGACACACACACACACACACACACACACACACGTAAAGGGACAATGCACATTAACCAGCTTTCTCTACATATGTCAAAAATGACTCAGTTTAATGCACAGACCCTGGGCAGAGCGTCACATCCCTGCAAAACAATCCAAATGTCAAATTTATTTAGGAGACGCTGTGAGTCAGAGCCACGATGGACAACTTGATTAAAGTCAAACAATATATACATCACCTGAGGACACAGTGTTATGAGACACGTCACCTCATAATCCAGTTCCTGTCATGCAGCAGCTGCAGCACACTCGATGCAAGACACGATGCAAGATAGAAGCCATGCGAGGCAGCCGAGGCGTCTGCAGGTTTTCCTCCCTGCAGTCAGAGCCCCGGCCGGCCCCTGCAGTCAGAGCCCGGCCGGCCCCTGCAGTCAGAGCCCGGCCGGCCCCTGCAGTCAGAGCCCGGCCGGCCCCCGCAGTCAGAGCCCGGCCGGCCCCTGCAGCCGGGGCTCGCCTGCTGACGCCTGCTCTCCTTTTTATGAAAATTAGAAGATCAGCCGTTAGATTGGACATGCAGTTTTATCACCAGCGTCGTCCTGTGTGTTGGTTAATACAGTGAAGCAGCTTGTGTGTGCGCGTGTGTGTGTGTGTGTGTGTGTGTGAGTCAGCCCGAGTCTCTACTCCAAAACATGAAGATTTGTCCACATTATTCAGAAGCAGAAACTCCTGTCATTATGGAAATGACAAGCTTAGCATCAGTAGCTGCTGCTAGCCATATAAAAATAATTGGAGGTCTTAGTAAATATCAGTAAGTGTGTTTCTGGATCTGCTGGAGGTAGAAAAAAAAAAAATAACACTAATTATCTGCAAAATGGCAGCAGTTCATGAAATAAATCCAAATGTAATGCTCATTTTATGAAGTATGCTCCTCTATCACAAACCAACTCTGCCCGTCATAAAACTGAACAGTTACATTTTTGGTGGAGCCATGAAGAACTGCAGCGTTAGCAAACAAAACATGTTCACAGATGAGCTAGTGTTTTACATTTTTATTCACGTTATGTCACTTAATCCGAATAGCCACAGGTAATGTTTGTGAACATAACATTCACTTGTGTGTGAGCTTATGCTGATGATATGATATGATGTTTAAGAATCACAACATCCATGATCAAGAGGAAACACGTGACTCAGAGACAGAACACACAGCAAACAGAAACAAAGGCTGCCGCTCCGTCCCGAGTCAGCCGCTCCGTCCCGAGTCGGCCACTCTGCTCCGAGTCGGCCACCCTGTCCCGAGTCGGCAGCACAAACGGCACAGAGCAGCTGGCAGACGTTCCTCTTCACTTCCTGTCCTGTCGTCTGCAGCTTCCTGTGTTTCCCGGGAACTTACAGCAGCCAGAGAACGTAACAGGAACACGCCGCCAACACCGTGCTGGTCCATGTTCTCCGTTTGGCCGTGCGACCCGCCGGCAGCACCGCTGTGGTTCTGCCTGGAAACCCAAACTTGTGGTGGTTTACAGGATCAGTTCCCCCGGGATACCAGGGGCACGAGCCCAAGAATCACAGTCAGAAATATTTTATTGATCCCAGAAGATAAACTGAGCCAGTTACTCTACTTCTCAACAGAAGAACTCAGTTATAAGAAATAGAAAAAGAATAGAAAAAGAAGAATAAAGTATAGTAAAGTATATGTTTGAATATGTCCATTAATACTGCAAAATATTACAACAATAAATGCAGAAGTAAGAAATTGAGCATATGTAAAAAAAAAAAAATAAAAAAAATTATTGCACAGTTAAATGGTTAAAGTCCTAATGTCCTAAAATTCTACACTTACTTACATTATTAATTATATTATTAAATCCAATGACATCCAAACATGACGTGTTACTCTGCCTGGCTCTGCTTCCTGTCTCTACTGGAAGCGTTTCTGAGCTAACAGCACACTGTGAGCATCCACACCGTCAGCAAGACGGGATTTATTTCAAATAAATCAATCAATCAATAAATAAATAAAGGCAGTCATGGGAACCAAGATGAGATGGAATTAATTGTCCTTTATTTTTTGTGCAAAAAAGACGACCCAAGTCTCATGATCATGTTTTGATAAAATATTTAAAATGAAGTGAGACATGTTGTCAGGCTGTAAACGGCGTGACAGAGAGAGTCAGGCCTCCTCATGTCTGTTTGCTTACAGCCACAAATCCTCTCTGTCCTCTACACCTTCTCAGCACACACACACACACACACACACACACATTACACATGGGACCAATCCCATCAATAAGTTGCGTCTTGAAGGCCACAGTAACCCACTTAAGTGACAGAGATTACCACTGTCATTTTAATTTGATTAGCATTTCCCTTTTTTTTAAGACCAGGGTCTCAATTTATTTTCTTTCTTTTTTTTTTTTTTAATTTTTGCTTTTTTTTTTTTTTGGAGTGTGTGTGTGCACGTGTGTGTGTTTGGACTCCTGGGCGCTGCACAGCAGACTCAGCCTGCGTGTCCGGGTCAGCGGCGCGACACCCAGCCGGTCGTGAGGAGGTCAGAGGTCGGAGGTCGGGGTGCTGAGGCTGCGTCCGGCTGCAGCTCAGGTGTTTGTCGCTTTGCTCGGCGGCGGCGGTGAAAATGTGCCAGCCGCGTGGCATCAGGGCCTGCTGCTAATTTGCTGAGCTGATTGAGCTAATTAACCTGCTTCTGTTTCTGTTGAGCAGGTCTGCAGGGACGAGCGGCGCCTGGCCCAGTTCACTGCAGCCTCCGTCACGCCGCCGCCGCCAACGCCAACACCACGCCGCCGCTCCTGCCACCGCCGCAGTCGCTCTCGTGTTCAGCACATGGTGAGTGATGAACAGCTGACAGGCCAAACAGTCACACAGCCAGCAAGGTTCAGGTGTGACGCTGTGTCACTCTGCTACAGCCAACTTTATTTTTAACAGCAGCAATGAGACACAAGCAGACAGACTTACAAAGGCCGAGAGAAGAAGGAAAGTATAATAATAAACATAATAAATGAATATAATGTAAATATTAATAAATATGATGTATACATGATATGTAATAAACTATAAAAAGGAAGAAACACTAATAATAAAGAATGAAGTGAAAAGTTGTACAATTAATTAACAACAAAATATATATTTGTATTAGGGGCTGTTCAGAATTCTGTTGAGAGTGTTACAGAATACAAACATATAAATATAGATATATAGATATGTATACATGTGTGTTTGAAACTTTACTAGTAATATTATATGGTTTAAATTCAAACTAATGCTGCGTTCCAGGCCACCTGTAACTGGTGATTTATGGTTAAAAGTGGGCGGGGCTAGAGCCAAACCTGTGACTTCACACCTGTGAACTCGATTGTGCTCGACGGACTCAAACTTCCTCGTTCGACGTCACGCGGTTAATGGTTTGTTCACAAGAATGGCGGCTCAGCTGGAGCCGGTTGTTCTCTCTGAGATGGACCAAAAGACGGTTCCTTTGATTACAAAAGTCACTAAATAACATGAGCACGCCCACACGTTCCTTTATTATTATTATTGTTTGCAGTGGCGCAAATTTCCCTTAGACATTGGGGGGGACACATTTAGCGGGGGGTCAGGGGGTCAAGAGGGGTCAGGGGGTCAAGAGGGGTGCCAAAGTAATATATATTATAATTTATAAATATTGGGGGGTACCTGTCCCCCCTGACCCCCCCTAAATTTGCGCCCATGATTGTTTGTAATAGTAGTGGTAGTATTTATTGTATGTCTAGTTTTTTAAAACAAAATGTCATCTGTCATTGCTAACTGTGGCGCCCACTAAATTAGCTCTGTTAGCTCTGTTAGCTCTGTTAGCTATTAATGCCATTAGCTGCTAGCTCTGTTAGCTGTTAGCTCTGTCAGCTGTTAATGCCATTAGCTGCTAGCTCTGTTAATTGTGTTAGCTATTAGCTCTGTTAGCTATTAGCTATATTAGCTGTTAGCTGTTAGCTGTGTTAGCTGTTGGCGCCATTAGCTTTCTGTGCTGTTAGCTCTGTTAGCTGTTAGCTCTGTTAGCTGTAAGTGGATGACAGTCAGGATCCTGGCTTTAATCTCAGAGTTTAGACATTATGCTCAGAATTCGATTTTGTTATTTCTATGTGGCCTTAATTCTAATTCCGTAAAGCATAGCCATCTGACAAGCAGTGACTATTTATCAAATAAGCAGAAAAACCTCAGTGAAATTAAACTGCAGGGGGCGCTGCAGAGGCCGAGCAGAGTGTCGGCTCTGTAGATGATAATCCTGCTCCTCCTGCAGGGGGCGCTGCAGAGTGTCGGCTCTGTAGATGATAATCTGCTCCTCCGCTGCTTCAGAAGCTCCACATTTCTCTGAGCTCAGAGGAAGGAAATGTGGAACATTTAGGAAGCAGATGATTGGTTCTCCTGTGGTTCTGCAGCCAGTCAGCAGCACAGAGCCTCAATGCCAGTGCTAATCTGCTCACACTCACAGCATTTTACAGCCATGGATTATAATCTCAGTTTATAATCCTGTCTGCAGCAGAAATATGGACAGGAACAGTCCAGTTACTGATCAATATCTGGATCAAATGGACTGATCAGCTTATAGCATTTAGCCCCACTGACCGCCACATGCTCAGTGCTGCCCCCGCTGGACACAACACTGAACTGCACTCTGTTTTCAGCAGACAGGACGAGGTTCAGCTTCCTCTCTCTTTGCATTTCCTGTATTTATCAAACACTATTATCATGCGCAAATGAGAATCTTTGAAGCAAATAAATAAATGAACAAATAAAAAATCAATTCAGTTCAGTTGCTGCAGGTCAGACTCTCCCCAGACACTAAAACACACTGAACATCATGACTTATAATCAAATAAAAATAAAATGTAGGAAAGGAGAGCAGTAGAGTCCCATTCTGATGCATGGAAGCATGAAAACACACAAAAAATCATGAAAACTTTATTAATCAGTCAGTCAATCAACAGAAAATGAGTCATGATTTTCATTAAAGACATTATGATTGTTCATATCTTTATTAAATGAATACTTTGTTTTTTTTTGTTTGTTTTTTGATATTTTTTTTTTTCACACTTTCTGCGCTCAGTGGCTGAGTGGCGGCGGTGTGAGCCGTGGTCGGCTGCGGCGAGCGGCGTGCTGCGTTCGCTGGCGTCTGGAGGTCAGGAGTCGTGGGAATCGTAGCCTGCAGGTTCACACTCCGGCACGAAATCTGAAGCCCCTCGCCTTTTTTGTTTGAGCTCTGCTTCTCACACCGCTCTCCTGTTTCTTCACCTTCCTTCTCATTTTTTCGGTGACGGCAGAGAGAGGCGATGCAGCCGGGGGGGGGCGGGGGGCGGGGGGTGAGGAGGGGCGGGATGGGGAGTCCCGTTTCAGACGGGGCAGAAACTAGCCTGAACCTGTTTGTGGTGGAGGGGTTTTCCTGCCGAGCGCTCTGAAACACCAGCGCTCGCTCCCGATTTAAACCTCCAGCGCTTTGTTCAACATTTCAGAGTTCTTTCCCCCGAGCGGAGGAAGCCCCGGGTCAGAGGTCAGAGCGTCCCGAGTGCAGGAGACGGAGGTTAGAAGCGGAGAGTGTTTAGTGGTGAAGCAGGGAGCCGAGCCGCCCTGAACGTGAACAAAACAGAAATAAAAGTGAAGTTGAGCTGCGGGGCTTCACTCTCACCGCCCGTCTGCTTCCTGCTGCTTTATGAGGCTCAGGAAACGGCTCTCAAATTACCCCCCTCCCTCCGCCGGGCTCCCCTCCTCCGCCCTGTGCAAGGCCTGGCCAGCTCTGTGTGTGTGTGTGTGTGTGTGTGTGTGTGTGAGCAGCAGACATGAAGGGAGCGTGCAGTATTGATTGATCTTGTCAGGCTGGGTGAAGTCAGCCGAGGACCCTGAAGTGTAATGGAGATGTTTTCTGATTTATTCATGAGTGTGTTTTCCAGCAGCTGCATGATTCTGCCTCCGAGCATCAGGATGAGCTCCACGCTGCTCCCACAGCCGCGGCCATCTTCAGCTCCGAGAGGCTGCAGCTGCTTTCACCTCCCAGGGCTCCACGACGGGGCCCACAGGCTCCACGACGGGGCCCAGGCTCCACGACGGGGCCCCAGGGCTCCACGACGGGGCCCACAGGGCTCCACGACGGGGCCCACAGGCTCCACGACGGGGCCCACAGGGCTCCACGACGGGGCCCACAGGCTCCACGACGGGGCACCAGGGCTCCACGACGGGGCCCCAGGCTCCACGACGGGCCCTCAGGGCTCCTGCAGCAACAGGAGGGACAGATTCATGCCACTAGAAACTGTTAGAAAGCAGAAAATGTGCGAGGGATTTTCTTCTCGTCTGGTTTAACGTCGATCACGACACCGGGACCGTTTCACCGTTTGAATCCTGAGACAGCTCACTGGATTTCCTTCAGAAACATGGGAAAAACACAATCAGCAAACTAATTAGTGATGATTCGTAAGTTAGCAAAAACAAAAAAAAAAAAAAAAAAAAAAAAAAAAAAACTGGAAAACAGAAAAAAATGGCAAAAAAAAAGATAAAATAAATAGCCAAAAATTTGAGAAAAAATATCCTAAAAAAATAGCAAAATAGATTAATAAATTAATTTAAAAAAAATAAATAATTAAAAATAATTACAATAAATCTATATTTCTGAAAAGTTTCTTGTGTTTCTTGTGACAGGCCTGTAACACTGCACACACACACACACAGACACACACACACACACACACGCCTCCTGATCCCCCGGCTCCTGCGGGTCGACGGCGGCGCTCGTGTCGCCGAGCGGCCAGGTGGTGTGGAGCCGCTGGGTCGGGCCGCCCGGCCTCGTGTGTGGATTTCGTTTTGGTGGAGAGCCGGTGACGGTGGAAACCAAAAACCTGTCCTCCGTTTTTAGACTTCACACTTCTGTCACAGTTTTTTTCCGCTTGCTCCTCGTGTGTCTGTGACTTCAGGGTCAGGTGAGCTCGTTTACAGGCCCTCAAGGTGTTTTCTTATCACCTGTGCTTCTCTGATATTACTGTGTATTCCTTCTCCATTTAAAATGTTATTATAAGCACAAACAAAGGACTAATAAGGTTTTTTTTTTTTTTCATTTTTGTATCAGCGAGAGCCACAATGTTTTGTTTTTGTTTGTTTGTTTGTCTGCTTGTGTCCAGTGTGTGTGTGTGTGTGTGTGTGTGTGTTCTTTTCGGTCCTCAGTTCATGCCTTTACAATTGACACTCCTGAAGTCAATTTTATGTTTTGGATCACTTTTAAAGGGCACAACTGCTCAAAATAGGCCGCTTAAAGACGACATTATTTGCAAATGAGAACCACAAAAGCCTCGTCATTTTCAAAACTAAATTTGAAAAAAACTTGAAAAATAAAAAGTTGTGTTATTTGTCCTCTGATAGATCAAGTGGCTCCTTCACCGACTAAACCCTGGAAACCATCCGGAGTCATATCAGCTCATATTCTGATCTGTCTCTGACTTTAGCTTTGGCACAAGCTCACTAACGAGCTCATTGGTTATTGGTTAGCAGGTTATTGATTAAAGGTGCACTAACGCAAAACTGAGGGTTGACTGAAGTGAGGACTGTTTAGACTCAGCTGGCTGATAAATGAATGATAATGAATGAAATGAATAATGATGAAATAATAATGAATGAAAATGAAAATGAAAATGAAAATGAAAAAAATGAAAGAAAAATGAAAATGAAGCATGAATCCAATAACGAGAACCGTGTAGACTCAAGCTATTCCATTTTATTTATTTATTTTTAGCTGAGCCACAACTTGGTCTTTCAATGAGAACCATGTAGACTCAACTCATTTAAATCCCATGCTTATTATATTTCGATTTTTTTTTTTTTTTTTTTTTTTTTTTTTGTCAGTTGAGTCTAAACGGTCCTCACTTCAGTTGAAGTGAGGACCGTTTGGTGGAGTGCACCTTTAACCCTCCACCCCCCCCACTGTGTCTGTTGTTATTACACAGCAGCTGATCTGTAGATTATCCAAAAGGCAGATTTATCAAATAACCTTCAGAATATTTTATTTTGAAGGATGTTTTCATGTTTCCTGTTCCCGTGTCCACGTGGACGCGCCTGCTCGTTCTGTTCGGGTCAAGCCGCCGTCGTCCCACAAGCCTCGGGCGCCTTCGTCCGTGTCGCCTCCACAGGTCACATGACCAGCCGGCATGCAGGGCCGCGGCGTGGCCGAGGCAGGGACAGTTTCCAGCCCGCAGACGGAAACGCCTGCAGCACGGCGCTCGGTGAAACCTCCTGCACCTCCTGGATCCTCCACAGGTCCTGCAGGTGGAGCCGCTCCCTGAAGACCTCCATGTAGACCGGACCAGACCGGTTCTGGTTCCACAGCAGCAGCAGGGTTCAGACCAGGGGTCACCAATCCTGTGCCATGGAGGGCCGAGAGGCTACAGGTTTTCATTCCAACCAAGACCTCCACCAGGTGATTTCACTGATTAGCTCCTCCTTTCTGATACAAGGTGAGGTGATCAGTGAAGTCACCTGGTCCTCATGGCCCCTGGTTTAGAGCGTACAGAACGCCACGTCAGCGGGTTCTGCTCCTCACACTGAAACCTGAGCTCCTGGTCCAGGTCTCCACCAGGTTCTTACATGGTGGGTGATGGGCGTGGCACAACACCAGCTGGAATAAATAATCTCCATAATCTGAGCCTGATAGGGGTCAGATTGAGAATTATATACTCTATTTTTTTCTTGTGTGTGTGTCATGTTTTTATCTGCAGACGTGTGCAGCAGACAGAGGGACTCCCAGCTTCATTCTGAATTTCCAAGCCGACCACAAAGTTTTCTCTCGGTCGTCGTCTCGTTCCTTGCAGAATAATCCACACCCACTCCTTTCCCACTCCACTGAGTTCTGGTTCCAGTTGAGAACCGGCTTTTCCATTCGGGAGCCTTCAGGATCTATTTTTGGTGGAAATGCAGAAAACGGGTCAGAATCTGGTGCGTGAACCGGAGCAGAGCCGGCTCTGCGTCGGAGGAAAAGACAAAACACAGACGCAAAGAGGCTCCAGGTTCATGTCCACAGGTGAATGTGATGGGATTAAATCTGCTTTCAATCCAGGAAGCAGCCACTAGGCAAACCTTTTTATCTCAGGCCTTTCGAGGGCCCCTCCCCCACTGTGGCCCTCAGTAATCAGTCCCGCTTTTCCCCCCACTACGACACCCCTGTGTGGGTGTGTGTGTGTGTGTGTGTGTGTGTGTGTGTTATTCTGATGAGGCTCTGCAGAGTTTACAGGTGACCTCACACTGTGTACCTGCGCTGTGTGACTGTTTTAACATGAGGCTTCATCTCACACACACACACACACACACACACACACACACACACACACACACACGTGCACTGTGTTTGTGTGATGAAAAATAATCAGAATAATAAAACTCGGTCACTCTGTTTGGGTTTTTTTTTCCTGGTTCTGGCTGATCTCGGTGCAGTTTGAGCGGCCGGACAAACAGGAAGTGCGCTCGCTCGCTCGCTCGCTCGCCGTGTTTCAGCGCCTCGGCTTCGTCTGCCGCTCGCCAGAAACACCAGCACTTCCTCATTCCTCACATTTCCGCCCCGAAGCCGACGGCAAATATTTGTTTTCTCCTGCCGAGGAAGAAGCTGGAAACACTCGCTCTCTCTCTCTCTCGCTCTCTCTCTCTCTCTCTCTCTGTGTGTGTGTGTGTGTGTGTGTGTGTGTGTGTGGGCTTGTTTTGCTATACTTACAAGGACAAACTAGTGAGAGGACGTGTTGGGCCAACAGAAAGCAGAAAGGATAGTTTTGGAGTTTTAGGAAAGTCAGAACAGCGTCCTCACAAAGGTGGTAACACCAGAGTGTGTGTGTGTGTGTGTGTGTGTGTGTGTGTGTGTGTGTGTGTGTGTGTGTGTCTGTGCCTGTTTTGTGTTTTCAGCCCCCAGAGTGTGTTACATGGATTTCTGTTTCTGTGTGATGTTTTGTGTTAATGTGTGTGTGCTCAGCCCAGCGACGGCTCTTCCTCCTCCCTCTCTTCCTCCTCCTCCCTCTCTTCCTCCTCCTCCTCCTCCCTCTCTTCCTCCTCCCTCTCTTCCTCCTCCCTCTCTTCCTCCTCCTCCTCCTCCTCAGTCCGGCTCCATGTTTGGTGCTGGGGGGTGAAACTTTACAAACGGCAGCAGCAGGGAGTGACTCTGCTTCCTGGAGTCAGAGGCCGCGCCGCTTATTTTTAGCAAGCATCTTAGCTGGTATTATGAAAGAGGGCGTGTGTGTGTTTGCATGTTTTTCCCCAGTGTGTGTGTGTGTGTGTGTGTGTGTGTGAGCGAGAGAGAGAGAAAGAGGGCGGCGCGTGGAAACAGTGACAGTGATGGATTGCCGATCATGTCTGTTCATGTGTGTCGCTGCAGCCGCTCAGCTACTTCCTGTTTCTGGAAAATAAATACAGGAATAAATAAAAATAATAAAATGAAAAATAAATACAGGAATAAATAAAATTAAAAAATAAAAAAACAGATGAATAAACGGAGAGAAGCAGCTGGCAGTGTGCACCGGGAAGTGTTTTCACATGCAGATAAGATGTGCTGTGTGTGTGTGTGTGTGTGTGTGTGTGTGTGTGTGGCTGCAGGTTCACATGTTATCAGGAGCTCAGAGGAACCACAGAGAGAAAAAAAAAAAAAAAAAAAGCTGCTTCCTGTCAGAGTCACGGAACGTTACGGCACATTCCTCCGCACTTTCGAAAACCACGTTCCCTCCTGCAGGCGTCCGGCCGTCCTGCCACCAGCTCCCATCTGATTTGGGTTCTTTTTTTTTTGTTTTTTTTTGTTTTTTTTAGGTGCCATCCTGTTTTGAGGCTGCGTGTTTCGCTGAGCTGCGGCTTCGTCACGACAAACTCTCACTTCCTCTTCGTGGAGGGAAAACAAAAGTGTCCGTTCACGCACGCCACGGCATCGAGCCACAAACACACCAGCAGATTATCATCACATCAGTATGATCGATCATCAGAGGACACTTTGCGTTTACGTTCCAATACTCACACTACCATACTATTTAGTAGGGAAAAAAAGAATTAGCATGCATATTTCATACTAAAGTACATACTTTGTCAGGGCAGCTGCAGTACATACTACAAGTAAAAAGTATAAGTATGCGGTTTGGAACGCAGGGTATGTCTTTTTTTCTTTTCATTTTGGCTTCCAGTTCAATTGCTTATCATTTTTATGTCAGCTTTGCTCTTTTTTATAATGATAAAACTATAAAAATCCTATTTTCTGCAGCCACATGTTGTGTTGCTGCCGACACAAAGGAAATGAAATCTATTCTCCTGAAATCTATTTTCCTGAATGTGGCTGTGAATCACGGCACCACCACAGAGCTGGAAGAGTGTTAAAGTGTAAAGTGGCTTCAGTCTGAATAAAGTGTGTGTGTGTGTTCAGGTGCTGAGGTGTGTGTGTGTGTGTGATGCTGCTGGAACGCCTCACGCCGGCGGCTCGCTGCAGGAGCCCTCCACCTGCCGAGGCTCCGTGTCAGGCCTGAAAAGACGGATCGACGGCACAGAGAGGCGAGCGGCAGCCGAGCGGGGCAGGAAGCAGCGGGGCCGGGAGCGGCTCCCGATCCGGCTCCGCTCCGCTCCTGGCTTTGGGTGCAGCCCTGCCCCCGTCAGGCCCCGGCCGCCATTTCAGGATCTGCAGAGGCCTTCCTGTCCTGGCCCGTCCTGTCCTGTCATGGCAGAACAATGAGAGCTCTGTCTTTGTCTGCGCTCGCTTCCATGCAGCCGCGTTTGCATCCACTGCATTCAGCTGATACTGCCCGTGTGTGTGTGTGTGTGTGTGTGTGTGTGTGTGTGTGTGTGAGGAGGAGGAGGAGGGAGGGGAGGCAGCATGCAGGCCTTTAAATCATCCAACCCTCGTGAAGCTGAGCGGCAGGAGTGTAAAGGTCAACAAGCAGCTCACACACACACACACACACACACACACACACACACACACACACACACACACACACACACACACAGATGTGTCTCTGTCTCCGGTGTGTTGAGGTTTAGCCGTGAGGAAGGTCTGATCAAAGTGTGTCATCACATCTGATGTTGATTGTAATAATCATCATCATAAATAATCATAAATGAATTGATCTTTGTCTGTGCAGCAGTTTTTAATGCAGACGCAGATAAACGACGTAAAGAGAGAGCGATCATAAGAAATAAAAGGTAAAAATGAATGAATGAATGATTCAGACAGGGTGTGAAACGGATGTAAAAGAGATGAAAAATTATGAAAACATTACAAACATTGTAAAGATAAAGATTATAAAAGGTTTTATGGTAAATTAACTTTTAAAGGTTTCAAAAAAATGTTTTTTTTTTTTTTTAAAAAATAAGTAAACTCCCTGTCTGGGGGCTGTGGTTATGGGGGGAAACAGATTTTTAAACATCTGAAAACAGCTCTAAATGGACTCTGCCAGCTCATTTTCTCACAGTCAGTGAACATTTTAAAAAATATATCCATGTTCACATGTAGACTCTATATGTATGTGTGTGTAGACTGTATATGTACGTGTGTGTAGACTGTATATGTACGTGTGTGTAGACTGTATATGTATGTGTGTGTAGACTGTATATGTACGTGTGTGTAGACTGGACATGGGTTAGGGTTTGTGTTAAGTGTTTCCTGCTTGCCAACATGAAGTCATTTCATTTCATTTCATGTTTAAATCAAACTGTGTACCTGCAGAAATCATCAGGCCCGGCTGCACAGGTCACACTTTTATGAAACGTTTCAATTCAAACGTCAAAAGAGTCCAGAATCATAAATCATAAACTGATTTTTAGCTGAAAATCAGGCACTTGTGTGTCTCTGCTGTCCATTAGTGACTTTCTAGTCATGTTGTTGTACTTTAGAGTATTTTTTTTTAATTTCCTACAGTACGTGCATCACAGTGCTGTAGTTACAGTCCAGCTGTGTGTCTCTGTTCAGATGAACCTCAGGACTTTCTCACACCAGTTCAATTAGACCTCAGACAGACTTCCAGCTCCGATTTTCACACAAGAATAAATTATGTATAAAAGCTCTCTAATCTAATGATTTATGGTAAAGAACTCCCACCCCCTTACACACATACACACACACACACACACACACACACACACACACACACAGACATAAAGGCCATCTCATATCAAAGGAGCCTTTGATGTTGGCGGTGTGGGCTGGGTGGGCGGGGCTAGGGGAGAAGGGGGCGGGGCTTACAACCAAACACACACACACACACACACACACACACACACACACACACACACACACACACAGACTGCAGCCAGGCTACAGTATCACTTATATTACTGTAGGGACTTTATCACAGCTAAAGTTATTTTTATCCCCTGTAATAACTCTATAATATTTTCTATAATATCCCATAGTGAGTCTATAGTGACTTAATTACACTTTATGGTATTTCACATCCTTTAGTATCACAGTATTCCTATAGTATGACATGTACTGGTGCTTTTCTTCCAGCTGTCAGTGTCCTGTAGTGTTCAGTCAGTGCAGCTCTGTAGTAACACCATGATGTCCTTACAGTACAGTGCCTGTGGGGGGCGGTAGAGAGCTCCAGCCTTACAGTGTGTGAACATGTGTGCAGCTGCTCATTTTATCTCCTGTGGCGTGTAATTCTGCTTTACTACAGTCTGTCTGCCTCTCTAATGAGTTTAGAGTGACTTTTTTGTGTTTGCAGTTTTTTTCCTTGTGAAACGTCACAAAAACACATAAAAGGCCTGTAATGTTCCTGTACAGGCTCAAAAATAGAGCTTTTTAGTGACCTTTATTGTGTAAAAGAGCATTTTTTTTAATCTGCTATGGTGAAGTAACATGGATGATTTTCTGTAGTATAGTTTTTTTTTTTGTTTTTTTTTTTACATAGTACTGTAGTAGATGCAGTACATTTTAAATATGTATTAGTATTGTATAGATTTCTGAAATGTTTACAGCAAAATCCAGACTAGGCCTCCAGCTGGAGCAGGGGCTGATGGGACGTTTTGGGTCATCAAAGAGACAAAAAGAAAAGAAAAGAAAAGAAAAGAAAAGAAACAGTGGTGTGGTGCTTCACTGTTTAAATGTGGCAGTGTGTGTGTGTGTGTGTGTGTGTGTGAGCTCAGACGGTCGGGGGTTTGCACATCAGGAAGATCCTCGATGGAAAGTAAATAAAACTAAATAAGAAGTGAGCGAGGCGACGAGGCCAAAAAGTACACAAAGATCCTCGGTGCAGTAATCTTGCCTCCATTGTTTAGCAGTACTCGCACTAGCAGTGGTATCAGTATTAGCATTCATACTAATATATGAAACTTATTCATTTATTTATCTCTATATTTTCATATGTCATTCTGTTTTATTTTTATTGTTCATGTACAACATTAAAAAAAGCATTTACTTTACTATTAGTTGTGGTATCAGTATCAGTAGTAGTACCATTAGTGGTAATAGTAGAAATAGTAGTAGTAGTAATACTGCCAGTAGCACTGTAAGTTGTAGTATCAGTATTATTTGCAGCATCACTGTCTGTAGTAATGGGACTAGTAATAGTAGCAGTAGTTGTAATATGTGTAATAATAGTAGTAGTTGTTGTAATATGTGTAATAATAGTAGTAGTGGTAGTAGGAATAGCAGTAGAAGTATCACTAGTGGTCCTGATAGTCGCAGCAGCAGTCAATCAATCAATCAATCAGTCAGACTTTATTTATATAGCACTTTTCATATAAACACATGTAACACAAAATGCTTCACACAGTAAAACAATAAAACAACAACCCCAGGAAAACAGGAGCGGAGGAAATGCATAAATCATAAATCTCAATAAATAAATAATTAAATAAAAAATCCAAACAGTAGATAAAAAGTAAATGAGTCGCTAAGAGTGCACGATAAAATCATAAAATAGGAGAAACAAAATGAGAAAACCAGATGGAGAACAGGAAAACAGTGTCAGTGCTGGTTCATCAGCCCCAGCACCAGGCGTCTCACCAGTGGAACAGGAGTTGCCCCCACAGGCTGATGGGTAATGTAGTCCTCAGTGATCAGCTGTAGTGGGACGTCCCGCTGCAGGACAGAGACAACAGCGCTCAGCGGGAGTCCGCATGTTAATACAGAGCCGCTTATTGTCATGCCAGGAGCTCAGGGGGGCGGGGGGGACAGCAGGGGCCCCCCGGGGCCCCAAACCCGCTGGGTTCCATTAAAGCCTGGGACAGACCACAACAGCCAGCGAGGCTCCTCACGCTAAGCCGGCCTCATTTGAAAATGCCATTTAGATGTTCCAGCTCCCCACATGGAGCTGTCACAGCGCCACCACCTGGAGAACGATGTGATGGAGACAGTTTCCCAAAACGCCACGGAAAGCCAAAACACTCAGTTACAGTTACAGTGGACATGACCTGAGAGCTCGTCAGCCAATCAGGAAGCTGCTCACCTGCTGATGGACAGGTGGCTGACAAGGTTCTGACAAGCATGAAAGAGTTTTCCAGATTTCAGGGACAGTCAGAATCAGAACCAGAACCAGAATCAGGAAAGAGTTTACTGATCGTCGAGGGGAAACTGGGTCAGCTGCAGCTGCTCAAACAAGATATTATAAGCATAAGTGAAATTAAAGAAGGAGAAAATAGAAAAAGAAATAAGAAATGTAAAAATATGTGCATTAGAAATGTGTAACAAAAAAACAGTATGTGCGTTATGTGTATGAAATTTAAAACACACACACATACATACATATATCTGAGATCTTGTGTCCCAAGACACGCCCACTGAGGTTAGGGTGAGGGTCAGTGATGAGGGGGTGGAGCGGCCCGGCCACTAGGGGGCGCTCATGGAGGCTGACTGTTTCCTGCTACCAGGAGAGGAAAAAACACAGAGACAGGCCTGCACATCTCCCCCTCTCTGGGGCTCCAACTTCAAAATAAAAGCCTTCAATGAAAACCTTTAGCTAGTTTTACTCACTGACCTACAATTCATTCATTCATCTATCTATCTGTCTATCTATCTATCTATCTATCTATCTATCTGTCTATCTATCTGTCTATCTATCTATCTATCTATCTATCTATCACCATTGACCTTTTCTGTCTGGGTATGATTTAAATTTTTATCATCACACCTACATTGTATGGTATTTTATAATGTGACGCTTGTAACTTTGAAATTACTACTACTACCACTACTACTACCACTACTATTACCACTACTCCTACTACTACTAATACTACTACTACCACTACTAAATGTACAGGCAAATAAAACTTAATAAATAAAAATAAAATAAAGTAAAATAAATAAGCAAATCTGAACAAAAGTGTAGGGAGGAAGGTGGATGACGATGATGATGATGATGATGATGATGATGATGATGATGATGATGATGATGAAGGTGGGTGGGAAGTGTTGTTTCCATATAGACAGCACTGTGCAATATGCTTATAATATTCCAGTCTGGCCCTCACCTCATGGCCTGTAATGGTACTGTTCAATCTGCTGTAATGTTTTAATGACATTCCTGTAATATTTATGCTACAGGAATATTATAGGGATGTATAAGGCTTTTTCTCTCTGTTCTGTCTGTGTTATGACTGTAATATTCTTATAATATTCCTGTGGTGTGTCTGTGGCTCTCAGCAGTGACTTCATGCTGACCTCAGAGTATTGCTTCATGGTGTCTTTTATCCTCCGTATCATCATAACATTCCTGTAGGGCCTTACAGTAGAGGGTGTGTGTGTGTGTGTGTGTGTGTAGGAAGGGTGCGCAGTGACTTTATAGTGACCTTATGATACTGAGTAATAAATAAATAAGTATATCCTCTGATATTCCTACCTGGTCTTATTTATAGGGGTAAAAGGAGTTTCTACTTCACGGTGTTTTCATCGTCTGCAGCATCACCAGGCCTGTAATATTTCTATAATCTCGCAGTGTGTGTGTGTGTGTGTGTGTGTGTGTGTGTGTGTGTGTGTGTGTGTGTGTGTGTGTGTTCTGCCTCATTTTCACCTGAAAACAAGCCTGATAATGACAGCGGCTGAGAACGGGCTGGGAGTCTGGTTTCAAGTCGAGGCTTGATGCTGCGGCCCGGGCTGCTCTGGGATCAGATCTCATGTCTGACCAGCTCCATGCTGCTGGTGAATCACAGCCCAGTGTGTGTGTATGTGTGTGTGTGTGTGTGTGTGTGTGTGTGTGTGTGTGTCAGGGGGTACAGGCTCTCCAACATGACGAACATTATACAGTTTGGATTTCCTTGTTTTTCAGGACTGTGTCACCAGCTGCACATTTTTTTTTTTACATTCAGAGCCAAGAGTCCACATCCATCAGATCCAGAAAAGCAACATTAGGAATATTATTATTTTTTTTTTTTATAAATTTCCAGTTGCTGGAGGGAAGAGCAGTGCTGATTTTCTCCGATTTGAAACTGTCCTTCTCTTGTTCACATGCTCAGTCGATGAGCAGACAGCGAGCTTCAGGATCTCTGAGGACACTGCGAGCTGCAGAGCGTCCGGCTGATGGAGTTCCTCTGTGTGACCAGCAGGTGGCAGCAGAGCATCAAACACTAACTCGGAGTGGAAAAACACACCAGCGACTTACTGCCTGCTGGCTCCTATGTAGGTCACACAGCCTGCCCAAGTGTCCTTGAGCAAAACACTGAACCCCCTAACCTGAAGGACAGCTTGGCACCCTGCATGACAGCCTCTCTCTGCATGTGTGTGTGTGTGTGTGTGTGTGTGTGTGTGTAAAGCTCTCTGAGTGGTCAGCAGCCTAGAAAAGCCCTGTAGAAATCCAGATCATTTATTACTATTATACTACCATTAGTACCACCACTGCTACTACTATGACTACTGCTAGTAGTACTACTGGTACTACTAGTACTACTACTACTGCTGATGCTACTACTACTATATCTGTACTGCACTACTGTATCTTCTCTTAAATCTCTCCTCAAAACTTACTTTTACAAGCTTTCTTATGGCAAATCTGTTACTTATAAATCTGTTATCACTAATATTTTACTGTTTTTATTTTTACTGTACTTACGGTGTGTACTTGGTGTGTACTTGGTACTGTACTTACGGTGTGTTTTATTATGTGTACTGTCCATGCTCTCACCTCGGCTCTGTGCACCATTCTCACTTGTTAGGTAACGAACTTTGTAACTACATTTTGAAAAGTGCGATACAAATAAAGTTTATTATTCAGTGTTATACTACTAGTGGCAGTAGCAGTACTACTACTGAGGCTACTACTGCTACTCTTCCTCTAATACTATTAATTGTACTGCAACTACTGCTACCATGGCTAATACTACTACTACTAATACACTGACTACTGCAGTACTGCTACTAGTACAACTACTGTTACTACCCCTGTGACAATCGCTGCTACTGGCAGTACTACCTGCTAAGTACTCATGCCTCTGTGTAGTACTGCTGCTACTATCATTACCAGTTAGTACTGCGAGTACTGCAGCTGTACAGTGCTGTGTGCTGTACAGTGTGTATTTATTGTGCTAATCTGCTGGTGCATGTTCGTCAGGAAGATTAACCGCGTGTGTGTGTGTGTGTGTGTGTGTATGTGTGTGTGTGTGTGTGTGTGTGTGTGTGTCTCAGTAATGTAAAACTAACTGAACTGTAACAGGACAAAGTTCAGTGTGTGAACCCGGCATGCTCGTGTTTCAACATCATGCAGAACTTTGTGTGTGTGTGTGTGTGTGTGTGTGTGTGTGTGTGTGTGTGTGTGTGTGTGTGTGTGTTAAAGCAGTCAGCATGGATGATTTTCTGCAAATATGTTGGTGTTCTTATTGTGTTGCTTTATTATTATCAGCAGTAGTATTGTTGCCGTTGTTGTTCATTTAATTTCTTTCCCTCCAATTCCCTACAAGAGGCTGTCATTGAAATTTTTTAAATAACCATGAATTAAAAAAAAAAAAAAAAAAAAAATGAAGGTCTTTATTTTTATTTTATTTTATTTTATTTTATTTTATTTTATTTTATTTTATTTAAAGAGGGTTTGTGCTCTCATCCTGGCTAAGCTAAAGGTTACCTTAGCAACAAAGAATTACAGAAAAAGGAAAAGAGAAATGAAACCACACAGTCAAAGTCCAGCGGCTCTCTGTTTGCTTCACAGCGGCTGGGCAGCATGCAGGGATTTGAACCGTCGACCTGCAGGGCGGCTGCTCCACATGACAGAGTTCTGCCACAAGATGGAGGCAGAGGCTTTAACACGGCAGGCAGACAGCCGGCCCGCTGCACTGTCTGTCTGCCTGCCAGGGATCATCAATCACATATCAATATGTCACCACCAATACTTCACCAATACCTCATCAATACCTCATCAATACTTCATCAATACTTCATCAATACTTCACCAATACCTCATCAATACCTCATCAATACTTCACCAATATTTCATTAATACTTCATCAATATCTCACCAATACTTCACCAATACTTCACCTATACTTCATCAATACCTCATCAATACCTCATCAATACTTCATCAATACTTCATCAGGATGTCCAGCTCATTCAGATCCATGCAAGCAGCAGCAGCATGTATGTGAGAGGGTACAGTTCATATGCACGAGTGTGTGTGCGTG